>NC_056729.1:951043853-951131353 GCF_019279795.1 Protopterus annectens
CCTCAGCCGATGTCAGAAAAAGTCAATAATTGTTTAACTTGTGGGAAACAAATACCTCATAAAGATTTCCACTCTTACTGTTTGCCTTGTCTAGGCCCACACCACGACGTAGCAGCCTGTTCGGCCTGTGCTTCATTCAACCGACGAACGCTTAGGCGTCGGTCGGAGTTTGCTGAACAGTTTTTCGGTTCTGATTTTGCGTACATTATGCCGTCGGATCCTCCGACTTCCCAAATTGTGAAAAAACGCAAAGAGAAAGACCGACACTCGCGGTCCACGGTTTCGGCCGAAACCATGGTTAAGCAAACATGAGTGTCTCTGTTTCGGCCGAAACCGAGAAAACTGATCAAAGCACAGCTGAATCTATGACTACTTCTGAGGTTCCTGCTACATTTCTTGAATCGACCTCAGATATTTTACCTACTCCAGTGGTTCCTAGTGACTTATCAGACACCATCCCTTTGAATGTCTCTACCCCAGCACGTGATGCTGCTTAGGCCTCCTGCAGCCATGTCAATTAAGGCCTTTGCCAGGGCCAAAGCAGCCAAGTCTACTAAATCAGTGCCTGTTAAGCCCCCCTCAACCAGGCCCACTTCTAGTGCACAAATGCTTACTCTGGCAGAAGATTTAATAACCTTAATTAGGGGATCTCAAACTCACCCAGACAGGGCCTCGCAGCCCCCAGAGAAGAGACCTAGAGCAGAGCCCCCAGAGCCTGGGTCCTCTGATGATTCTGCGGATGACTCAGATATTACAGACCAGCCAGAGGCTCCTTTCTCCAATTATGAAGACTCAGATGCTGAAGAATCCATCCCAGCTGCTTCCCCACCAGAAGAATTCTCCTTTGGGGAAACCTTGCATGCCATGCGAGAACATTTCCAATGGCAGCAACAGGATTACTCAGATTCCAGAAAAAGACTTAGGACCTTTCTACACCTTCCACAACACAGGCCCTTAACTATACCTCCTGTCCTATCTGTTGTGGACAATGCTTTTAATGATGTCTGCACTGCACCAGATTCTTTACCTCCAGCCCCTGCCAAACCAGATAGATTTTACAGGGTACCAGACACCCATCATCACCTATACAAGGCCCCACTTGCAGACCCCGAAACTATATCCCAGGGGCCTAAGGCAGTAGCCTCGACCACAGCAAAAAATCCTATTCCTTCTGAAAGGGAAGCCAGGTCTTTAGACAGATGGGGCAAAAAGGTTTACACCTCAGCTACTCTCTCAGCCAGAGCTTTAAACTGTCAGTTTCACATGATACAATACCAAGAGTTTATGCTTGATCAGTTAACTAAAAAGCTATCCTCTGATGACTCTATAGATAAGAAATATGTATTAGAGATGGTAAATAACATACAACAGGTTAGTAACCATTCACTGAAATGTGGCTATGATGCACTGGAGGCTTCATTTAGATCAGCCATGACTGGCACAGTGATAAGAAGACATGCATGGCTGAAGGAACAGGTCTTACCGGATCATGTTAAAGCTAAGTTATTAGATGCTCCTATGGATAAGGCCAGTTTGTTTGGTACGCCTGCCCAGCAGGTAATGAAGAAAATGGAAGAAAAGGCAAAATCTGTCCAAACAGTAAAAGATTTCTTGCAGGTTCAGCCCCCAAGGTTTAGCAGGAACTGGCCTGCCAAAAACTGGTCCTTTCCTGACTCCACAACATCCCAAAGGGGCAGGAATAGACGTTCCAGAGGCAGAAATCAATCCAGAGGGGGTGCCTACAGAGGACGACAGTGGCAAGGTAATAACAGAGGCACAGACACAGCCACTACCACTACAACAGCACAACAACAGTGACTTGATTCTAACTCCGCCTACCAGGGAACAAATAGCAGCACCATTAGGCGGAAAATTAACCTTATTTTCAAAGAACTGGCACTATATCACAAAAGACAAGTGGATTTTGCAAACCATAGACCAAGGTTACCGGTTCCACTTCCACACTTTACCAGTCAAAAGAGGAATGCCAAACCTGCCTCCAAATCAAAAACAGAAGCTCTACAACAGATAATGCAATTAACAAAGATGAGAGCTGTGGAAAGAGTTCCAAGAACAGAACAAGGCAAAGGATTTTACTCCAGACTATTCCTAGTGCCAAGAAAGGAAAAAAGTTGGAGACCTATTCTCGACCTGTCCACCTTAAATACATACATCATTGTCCCAAAATTCAAAATGCTGACTCTACAGCAACTTCTTCCCATGCTGGGCAAGGAGTGTTGGCTGGTAACTCTAGATCTCAAGGAGGCATACCTGCACGTCCCCATCCGACCAATTTGCAGAAGATACCTCAGATTTCTTGCAGGATCAGAGCACTATCAATTCTCAGCATTGCCCTTTGGCTTATCTACTGCGCCCAGAGTATTCACAAAATGCCTGGCATCAGTGATCGCCCACTGCAGACTACAGGGAATTCAAATTTATCCATACCTGGACGACTGTCTGCTACAAGGGGACAACCCAAGCAAGCTGACAACAGATTTACAAAGGGTCATTTACTTGCTACAAGCTCTGGGATACACAGTCAATTTACAAAAGTCCAGACTGATACCACCCCAAACAAGGACATTCTTGGGCGCGGAATTGGACACAGTAAAACAAATGGCATTCCTAACTACAGAAAAACAAAAAGAACTCCCTCTTTACTTCTTGGCACTAACAAGACGGAACAAGCTAACAGCAAGAAAAGTTCTGCAGGCCCTGGGCTTCATGGCATCATGCATAATCTTACTTTCACATGCCAGGCTACATATGAGAAAACTACAGTGGTACCTAAAGAATTTATGGTCCCAACACAGGCACAGCCTAGAAGCAGAAATTCCACTAATACCATGCCTAAAACAGGAGTTCCTATGGTGGGCTCAAGCATGCCAGTCAAATCCAGGCCTACCCTTTCACAACTATCAAGCAAGCCAAACCATCACAACAGACGCCTCAGACCTAGGATGGGGGGCTCACATGCTGGGCAAATGCGTACAAGGATTATGGACGCAGGACCAGCTTCACTTGCACATCAACCTAAAAGAAATGCTGGCAGTAAAACTGGCAATCCAAAACTTCAGACCATTCCTCAAAGAAGGCCAATTGATGATAAGGACAGACAACACCACTGTCATGTGGTACATCAACAAACAGGGAGGCACTCATTCATACCGTCTGTGCAGAATGCCCTTGGACCTTTGGAACCTGGCACCCAGCTACAACATACAGTTACAGGCAAAATTCGTACCAGGGAAGGAGAATACTCTAGCAGACATGTTAAGCAGAACCACCTCGGATGCTCACGAATGGATGCTACACCCGGACATCTTCAAGACCATCTCAAAGAAATGGGGAATGCCACAGATAGATCTATTCACTTCCCCTCTCAATCACCAGCTCAAAAAATTCTGCACAAGGACATTCCACCCACTTGCATGGAAAGTGGACTCGCTCTCCTTCAGCTGGAAAGGTCTGACAGCATATGCATTCCCACCTCTTCCCTTGCTACACAAGGTATTACTAAAAATCAAGGAGGAGCGTCCAACGATAATCCTGATAGCTCCAAACTGGCCAAGACAACACTGGTACCCATTGCTAAGGAGCATGTCTCGGGACAAGATGTGGTCAATACCCCTGAGGCCTTTGATGTTAACTCAGAACAACTACAACATCATGCATCCAAACCTAAAAACGTTGCAACTGACTGCATGGAACATTACATAGCAACAACTAATCCAGAACTTTCCCAAAGGGTGAAAGACGTTATCCTGGAAGCCCGCAGACCTTCAACAAGAAGGAACTATGCAGGAAAATGGAAAAGATTTGTCATTTGGAGTGCTGAAATAGGAAAGGATGTGTCAAATATAGATATGGCTAACATTCTGGAGTATTTGGCAGAACTTCTGCATACAGGCCTGTCCTACTCCTCCATCAAGATACATGCATCAGCTATTTCAGCAGAATACAGCTTTGATCCACCTGTCTTTTCACATCCTTTACTCAGGCAGTTCCTCAGAGGGATTAAGAATGTAAAACCCCCTTGGAAACCACCATTGCCAGCTTGGGATTTGAACTTTGTACTAGAAAAGCTGACACTCGCACCTTTTGAGCCAGCAGCAACAGCAGAGCTACAGCATCTATCGTGGAAAACTGCTTTCCTACTGGCAATAACCTCAGCAAGGAGGGTGTCTGAACTTCAGGCCCTAATGGCAGTACAGCCCTTCCTAATCTTCCACCAAGATAGAGTGTCCATGAGGACTAATCCTACATTTATGCCTAAGGTGGTATCCAGAGTGTCTTTAAACCAGGCAATCCACCTTCCTACCTTCTTCCCCAACCCTCAAAACAGAGGGGAAAGAATGCTGCATACCTTGGATGTACATACAGTTACGCTACTACCTGGACAGAACAAAAAGTAACAGAAAAACTGACCAGCTTTTTGTAGCCTATGCAACAGGAAGAGAAGGAAAAGCTATTTCCAAACAGACAATCTCCAAATGGATAGGAAATTGCATACGATTCTGTTACTCCTTCCATGGAAAACCAATTCCACAGAACATAAGGCCTCATTCTACAAGGGCAACAGCCACTACCACAACCTTCTTACGAGGAGTGGCAACCAAGGACATTATTGAGGCGGCTACTTGGACCTCCGTGCATACATTTGCCAAGCATTATAATTTACCTTTGTACTCCAGATCCCGAGCAGGGTTTGCCACTGCTGTACTGCAAGGGATCCTAACCACACCATAATCTATTTTTTCCTCCCCCCTTAGTTGGCTATGGTATTCTACCCAGTTGTTATGACTGCAGATGCATCCATGAAGGACATAGTACAGTTTTGTACCTACCATAAATGTAGATGTCCGAACTGGATAGCATCTGCAGTCAGGATTACCCTCCCTCCTTCCCCTCTGTGGTACTCCTACGGTATTTACCCTCCTAATAGCTAGCTGGTGGGGGGAGTCTCTTATGGTGTATTTGTTTGTATATATGTACATACATGCTTATTTTCTGAGTTTGCCTTCTATCCTTTTGCAAACATTGGCATTTATCCAAAATTTAGCCTTCCAGGGAGGGCAACTGGCATCTGGGGCAAGAAACACTGAAGAAAATGGCGTCGGCTGATGCCTTTATACCCGAAGACCAGCAGAGATGACGTCGGGTGAAGTGCGACATCAGCCGAAGCCGGACCCGGACTTTGGAATCCGGCCGACTGAAGGGCTGCCTGACGACAGGACAACCCAGTTGTTATGACTGCAGATGCTATCCAGTTCGGACATCTACATTTATGGTAGGTACAAAACTGTACTTTTCTGTGTGCCCGAACCAATGTAATCTGTTCTCTTTGACCTTTTCTGTGATTGGAGATACTTTGGCTTCTACTCTGTCCTCATTTCTACAGCTGTCCACAGTATACATCCTACCACCCATTTCAGGCACTTTATTTCCTTCATCTCTTGCTTCCTCAACTGCTCTGCCTTTAGTGCTCAGGTTCCTGTACCATACGGTAGGTAGTACTGGTTGCACCACTGTTTTGTGCACCTTATTTTTCAGCATCTTTGGCATTCTTCTGTCATAACACAATCCATGACGCTCTGTGACAGTTGGCTGCAGCCCCTCTGATTCTAGGTTTGACCTCCTCATTTAGACTTCCCTTCTCCTCAGCCACCCTTCCCAGATGCTTGAAGCTGATAAATCTGTTCCACTGTTTTCCTTTCTATTTTAATTCTCGGCTTCTTCTTATTTCCACCATTTGCTGCCATTACAACTGTCCTTCCATTCCCCTTGTTTTTCTTGTGTTTTTATGCCATGGTGTGGGTGTTTATCATTTTCTTTGCATTCTCCTTCTTGGGGCTTTAGTCTCCTTCCCTCTGTTGGCATGAAAGCTTGGGAGGGCTTGGTTCCTAGGCCTGACTTACAGCTCGGCTCGAGCTAATAGTTTGGGCACATTGAGGGTGCCACCTGGGTAAGGGAGAGGTAACAATGGATTCATTCTGCTGCATCTTGCAGTATAGGAGATCCCTTTGTCTTTCTGCTGATTGCACATCTATTCTCAGAAATTATAGAAATTATTCTTATAACCCTTGGTTGCTGAAAAAGGATATTTCAGACACTGTGGTCCCTGGCAATGTATAAAACACTTCCATTACTGTTCAAGGGATATGTCTCACACAGTTGGGGGTGTCAGCTAGTTCCATTTCAGTGCTTTGTCTATTGTAGGTACCCTATTGTCATTGGATCTGCTGACTTCAGTCTGAGGTTATTGAAGTATGAAAAAGTCCTCTGCTCAGCAAGCTTGCGTCTCCAAGGAAAAATTATTCTCCAGTTTGGTGAAACAGTCAGTGTGTACCTCTCATGTTGTTCAGCTTGTAGGTAATCCTAATCTGTCGCATAGCTCAAAACCAATCAAGGACAAATCTCAACAGAATTGGGGACAAATCCAGAAAAAATCAGGGACACTTTTAAAATATTAGTTCTATTAACTTGAGACATTAACAGAATTAGAGAATGTGAATTAATATACATTTCCTGAAGTAAAATAAGTATTCAGCTCTTAATTATTGTCATTTATTTATTAAGTATAATTCACCACCTTTTGTTCAAAAGGCACCAGTTTTAAGAGGGATTAAGAGGGACAAAGCTACAATTTGAGTCAAAATCAGGGACAGTTGTGAGATGAGGCACCTTTTGACTAGCCGCCTAGTTGGTTCATGATCACGTTGTGTATTCTGCCTGTTTCCGCTCTTCATAATCTTATAGTGAGTAGATCTTTAGAGTTGGTGCATCACTTTCCTATGTCAAAGACTAACTCCGTTTTGTGGGTTCTGGACTTTGTAACTTAAGGCTTGCCCAGCTGTTTATAAAGCCTACTGGCTTGGCAGCATTGTAGCGTTTTTCTTGGAAAATGCATCTGCTGGCCAACACATCTGTTTACAGCATCTTAGAGCCTTGTTCTCTTTTGCATAGAGATGTCCGAGTTGTCCCTGAAGCTTTCCCTTCATCTTTTTTTTTTTTTTTTTTTTTTAACTCCCTGGGCTGAAACTAGGTGAAAAAAGCTCTTCTGTTTGCTCATGTAAAACCTGAGCTAAAAGTGTACAGTAGACTCCCTCTTATCCGGTTGCACAGGGACCGGACCCTAGACTGTTTAAACAAATGGCTGGTTAATCAGAAAAGTATATAAAATAGCATTTGTAGGTTATAAATCAGCTAGAACAACAGGATTTGTCTGTATGCATTTTTCTAATGAATATGATGTCTAAAACTCAAATGTCTGTCATTTTTTAGCCCAGAGGATGTGGAAGTGTTACTGTCTTTTGCTAGGGATGCGGCAGAAATGTGATGGCCGGTTAAAGAGAGGCCTGATGAGAGGGAGTCTGCTTGTACATCAAGTGAGTTTACAAGTATAAGCAGATGGACCAGTTTTTTTTCTCTTCCCTTCATTGGAAGGAAGAGCTCACTGTTGCTTCATGCTTTTTATATGGTTTGCCAGTCGCATTATCTTTTTCAGTCAACCAACTACTGCAATCAAGTTCCACTGCACAATGGGAGTGTCTTTCCCTCCTGTGCATGCTTTAAAAATGTTGTTGTATACATCTCTTCTGCATCTACTTGGGTCTTCAGTGCACACCTACACGGAGCATTACCATCTTGATTGTAAGTGTCTGGAGTCTTTTCGTACTGCTGTACTTCAGGACTCATTCTCTTTAATTTTGTTTTTGAGTGCCCCATCTGGCTTCACCGGGAAGGTATAATGGTTAGAATGCAGCCCAGCCAAGGACTCATCTGGGAGGATCATTTGTATTAGAACGGGTAACAGGCTTACTGTATTGGTTAAACATCCTGAATGCACTCTCCTTAATGGATCAGGAGCACATTTCCATTACTCCTTTGTGGGGTGGATGGCCCCTTCATATAGCCTTAGCTGTTTCATCTGAGTCAGTCAAGTATATGCATGTGTAGGTCTTGGTGTCTGTTTAACTGTCAATATTTTGAATTCTTTCCTGAGTTGCAGTAAGGTTCTCGCTGGTGGCTAGAGGGAATATTTTCAAGCTCTGGGTATAGATGCTTGTGTCTCCAGTGCATGACATCAATTCGTGTATTGATACTATATGCACACCACTGAATGTGAAATCTTCTGAAAAATTGAATAGTTCTAGTTTGTTGAAGTGACTGTCAAAGCTATGGGCCCATCAAGGAGGGTTCCCTTGCAAGTCAGTTAACTGATAGGGTAATATCCCCCCAATAACATGCTTGCCTGGCAGCTAGCAGTTTTATCACAGTTTCTAATTTCTTTAACCAGTCTGATATTGTTTCTGTCTAAAATTATTTTTTGCTGGCGGCATTATGCATAGTACTAGTATTGTATATCCATTGTGATATTAATGTGCGTGTATGTCTTTGCCT
The DNA here is from genome assembly GCF_019279795.1 of Protopterus annectens. Lineage (NCBI taxonomy): Eukaryota > Metazoa > Chordata > Ceratodontiformes > Protopteridae > Protopterus > Protopterus annectens. The sequence goes on from NC_056729.1 coordinate 951,052,260, forward strand.
CCATTTCTTAAGTTTACAGATCTTGTAATTTCAGTGACTCTGGTTAGAGGAATCACTAATGTTTTAAGACTGAATGGAGTTCTAATTTTAGTTGTTGCAGTTTTCAAGTTTGCCCACAAACTTCAGTTTGCAGTTGCTCATTTTTTGTTCCAGTATTTGCATTTGATAGTTGTGTTAGAAGAAATCTTTGGGCTGATAACCTGCCTTATGCTTGTATCCTGATTGTATATGTTAATACTGAGTTGATGTATTACTTGGTTTGACTGGTTGATGAACTAGATCCTGTCAGGTGAAGTTTTAACCCAGTTACTTCAGTGTGATGTCTTTAGTTCTGTCTGTCACTTGAGTAACATTTTCAATTCCTCATTGTTTTGCTTTTTTTTTCTTTCATACTTCTGGCTAGAGTTTAACAAGTAACATACATACCTGCGAGTATAAATTGCTTGATGTAGTGAGATGCAGCGGTTGTAGTCATTGAATTCCATTTTGTACTCACAGATGCTATTTGCTGCCTCCAAACCTATCTGGCATTAAAAAAAAAAATGGTTAAATAAGGGTCACAGAGCACACTTTTTAGTATCCATTTCTCTGAAATGGAAGCAAATGCTGAAGGTTTATGGCTGTAAGTTTGCAGATGATTGCAAGCTAGGGGTTATCATAGACTCCCCTGCAGATGCTCGTATTCTTAAAGGTCTATCTCTGACTAACAAATGGTGCCAAAGTCGTGGTCTTAAACGCACTGCTAAGAAATGCATAATTGCACCCTTTGCGGGGTCAATCTCCTGGCAATTAACATGTTGGTAATACGTCCCTAAAAGTCGACCCAGTGGTCAGTGATCTGGGTACACATGTAGACAGCCTTACTTGTGACTACTACATAGCCACAGTAGTGAGAAATCCTTTTATGTTGAGCAACTTATAAGTAAGGGCATGGCATATAGGTCCAAAGTGGTCATTATCCTACTGTACTATGCTCCTATCAGCAACTAGTACAACCTCAGAGGTTCCTTACAAAAGGAATACAATGCATAACAAACCTGCCTTATGTAGAGTACCTTAATGCCCTTTCCCTGTACTCAGTCTCCTGTAGATTGCTAAGGGGGGTGATCTATGCCTGGCTTCCAAGGCATCTGCAAACCTCACACATGAATCTCCTGCATATTCATAAGTCAACGATTACCATAAATACAAGGTCTAAGGACCTGAATTTTGTCTATGACTTAAACAGAACCTGCTGTAGAGACAGATGTGTGTCCCAAAGACTGCCCCTCCTATGGAACAGTCTTCCTATCCATGTGAAGCTGAGTTTGTCTATTGCCTAGTTTAAGCACAACCTGGACCAGTGGATGGAGAATAGGAAATTTACACCGGATGTGGCACCAATGTCCCTTATGGACAGAGGCAGCTTATAAATGCCTGGCCCCCAGTGTCCTATTTGGATGCAGGGCATCATTATTCTTTTTGGGAAAACTTGTCTAGGCTTAGAAAGGTCCCAATCCAGGTTGGTACGTAGTAACAGTCTAGGAATCTATGGAAATGACCAACAGGGACACTGGCAACCTACAGACACTAGACCAATCCCAGTTTGGCTTTAAAGGAAGGTCGTGCCTACTTAATCTGATTGATACCTTCGAGAATGTCTCCAAGGCAATGAATGAAGGTAAAACAGTGTCTACTGCATACCTTGACCTGGCAAGGCATTTGATACAGTATACCATTAGGGAATTTGTTGACAGACTCTCTGAATTGGGCATAAATCCCTACATAACTCACTGGATTGCTGGCTGTCTCACTGATGGGGCCCAAAAAGTCAGGATTGGCGAGACCACCTCCACCAAGAGACCGTTCTCCAATGGTGTACCTCAGGCCTCCGTGCTGGGACTGTTCCTTTGGTGTCTTACTTCTCAAAAGTCGAAGCTAATGTCAAAGGCCTTTGGCTTAAGCTCACAGACAACTGGAAACTGGGAGCTATCATAGATGCTCACCATAACACAAACATCTTGCAAGATGGTATAACATGGACAAATGACTAGTGCTAAAGCCATGGTTTAAAACTAAATGCCAAGAAAAGCATTATAATTCGCTTTGGGAAATTGTCCATCCAGGTTAATTTCTCCATTGATAAAACACCCCTAAGATTGGATCCCAGTAGTCAGGGATCTGGGAACATATGTAGACAGTAATCTGGCCTTTGACCAACATGTAACAAAGATGGTAAGAAAATATTTCTGTTCCCCGGCTTATAGGTATGGCGTCCAGGTCCAAAAAAGTTATAGTACCACTTCACTCAGCCCTTGTAAGAATCATTATTGAGTACAGTGCCCCCTTTAGCATGTACCTAACCAGACACTTGTAGCAGTTGGAACGCCCGCTGAGGTTACTCACCAGCAGAATCCAGGGAACGCATATCCTGTTCTACACAGATCACCTAAAGGCCCTGTCTCTGTATTCAATATCCTGTAGGTTCCTGAGAGGCAATCTGTGCCTGGTTATAAGGTATCCCCAGATCGAGCTGTGATGGATCTTTTGCACATCCAGAAAACAAACAGCATTAGAAACACTAGGTCTCAAAGCATTTGAACTTCACTTGTGACATAAATCGAACATGCTGCAGGGACAGACGTCTGATTCAAAAGATCCCTGTGTTGTGGAATAGGCTCCCCATTCACGTGAAGCATAGTTAATCAGTGTCCCTATTCAAATGAAACTTTGACAATTGAATGGGAAATCGCGAATTCACCCCCAGTCTTGCTACCATGTCTGTGATTTACATAGGCCCTCAGCAAGTAAAATGTTCTCTGTTTTAACAGCCCTCCACATTTCCTTTAACTACCTCCTTGCTAATATACTCCCCCCTCCTAATAAGTACCCAAGGTGCTCGGGGACAAAATTGGGTTGATGTGCATGGCTAGGCTTATAAAGGCCCTAGTGATTGTTATCCTAGTAACAACCTGTGACAGCCTGTGCACTTATATCACTTATGCTGTTGCTTCCCCTCCCAAAAAAAAAAAAAAACTCAAAAAAGTGTGTACTGTGTAACATTTTCAGCTGCTCCATAAAAAAAAAAGCTTAGATGTATTGTTTTTAGATTTGCAATCCTCCCTGTAAACAAGCTAGATTACATGTAGATGGTTATAGACATAATATGGCTCGATAAAGGTCCAGTGTTTCTAACATGCTGAGAAAAAAACTGTACTCTTTAGAGTACAAAGAGCATGTCTGGCTACACCCTTGGTGAGATGATCCTTCTCATGGGTGGAGACTGTGTTGTATTATTATGGCCAGTACCCTTCAAGCCCTAGTCTGACTAGGCAATATTTTATTTCTGCGCTGAGGTAGGTGGACTGAGGTGCACAAGTCCTTTTTTTGGCTAAAACTTCATTGCAATAATTAGAAGAATGGCAAAAGTCTGATCTTTGCTATAGCACAAGTCATGCAATTGAACATGACAGTATACACTAGTGTGTAATGTTGTGTAGTTCAGGAATAGGTGTGAAGGTAGTGTTTTACTAGCACTGTTGACTCTGTTGCTGATAATAGATTTTTTTTCTTTTTCTTGTCAGATTAAGTTGAAATTATATTTGTAGTTTCTGACCTTGGAGATAGGATGCCTTATTAACTGTTTCTGTTTGAAGGTGGTAGTTATTTTCAGATGTTCCCAAGCTTGATGATGATTTGTGGTTGTAGACTTTAAGTTGCTACTGCATCGATAAATTGAGAATTTCTTAATTCTCTTTCATTTGTTGCGTAATGGCCAAATGCAAGTTTTAGTTACAAGAAATTAAGACAAGCAAAAAGTTTAAAATGAGGTTAATTGGGTAATCTTGAATCTGGAACTGTGTTGCTGCAACAAAACAAAACATGTACAATATGATGAAATTAAAGAAAGCATTATTTCAGTTTTGAGTATGTGTAATAGAAAAGGGAGCAACTCCCAAAACCACTGCAGATAAGGACATATTTTCATATATTTACTTTTCTTCTCTCTGTTAGAATGAGTATGAACAACTGAAGTATGCCCAGCAGCTGAAAGAAAGGTTGGAAGCCTTCACAAGTGATTTCTTACCTCATATGAAAGAGGAGGAAGAGGTACGGACATAGGCAACTTTTGTTTTGCCTTTAGTCTTACTTTTCACAGCATTTTGGTATTCTTACTTTCAGTACTGTTAAGAGTTCTAACACTTAACTGTCTTGACTAATCTTTCACTGACCTGTTCAGGATAAAAATCATTTACAATTTTGCCTTGTGTTTACTGTTTCTAAAATTCAGAAAAATGTGCATGTTTTATTTTTATTTTAGAAAGTAGGTTTTCTTGAGGTATGTCTGGAGTATTTCCGAGGTTTGGCTGTTCACTGGTACTCAACACTTCAGATTTCAAGCTACTGTATGGCTTTAACTGTCCACTTTATGTGGGATTACCAGTTTTACTTATTAGTGAACAAATAATAATAATAATAAAACAAAGCTGGACAGGAAAGAAAAACATTTTTATAGTAAACAAGATTTCATGGTATGACTTAATGCCCCCCCCCCCACACACACACACCTAGAGTAGTGATGTACTGTTTGGTTTCAGTTTAGTGGTCCAGCTTAATTTGTTTCATCTGCCATAAATTGTTACATCATAACACATTTTATATTTTAAGTAAAGAAAACACTTTATAACAAGGACCCCATTCTTGTAAAAGTGGTATCTACTGTGATTTTAAGCACAAGACTGTACTTTTATGGTAGAAGTGGGAGGATTGTGGGCAGAAGTAATGCGTAGAGAAGCTGTGTTTTTTGTGACGATGTGAGGTATTCCCAGCTATGCCAGGAGAAGTAGGACAGTGAATGTGTAACATATGACAGCATAGCTAGCTGGAATTTTGTAAAGAATTATGTCATTTGTATATCAAGCTGATTGGTATAGATGCTTATGTTTAAAAATGTACAGATGCTTGTGGCTTGTGTTGAAAAATGTATTTGTAAAGCTGCTTCTGTTATTTTAAGTGTACCAACAGTGTTTCCTGCTGGACAGCAAAAAAATACACCTGTATGTCAGACTGTATTATAAATGTTGAAATTAATATTGTAAAAGAGGATACTGGAAGAGAAGAGGTTAAGCTCAGCTCCATCTTGTTGTTGTGTCTTTCGGCTTTTCCCGGTTAGGGGTCGCCACAGCGGAACTCCGGTCCGCGCTAATGATTGGCAGTAGATTTTTACGTGCCGAGTTGCCAGCCCTGACGCACAACCTTCAACGAAGGTATGCCCATTCATGCATGTCTCCACACAGAAGACGCTCTAGCTGAGAATCGAACAGGACAATGTCTTACTGTGAGGCGACAACGCTACCGCAGCACTACCTTTGAAAAATCATTTGAAATTAAATTACTTAATTTGAGCGGCCGCAGTGGTGCAGCGGTTAGCATTGTCGCCTCACAGCAAGAGGTTCTCCGGTTCGATCCTCGGCTGGGGTGCCTTCCGTGCAGAGTCTGCATGTCCTCCCTGTAGCCGTGTGGGTTTCCTCCGGGTGCTCCGGTTTCCTCCTACATCCCAGAGACATGCTGTAGGTGGATTGGACACTCCAAATTGGCCATAGATGTGAGTGTGTGTGTGTGTCTTCTGTGGAAGGTTGGGTGCCGGGCTATCATCTTGACACTGTAAAACCGGGCTATCATCTTGACACTAAAACTCAACTGCCAATCATGAGCGGACAGGTGATCAGCAATGCCCAATATTCCTCCGATTCTGCAATATTTAACTGAAATGCTTCACAAGGGCCTATCTTTTTCTTCTATAAAAATCCATGCCTCTGCTATTTCAGCTCATTACAACACAGAGCCTCCCCTCTATTCTCATCCTCTGCTAAAGCAGTACCTCAGAGGGGCCAAAAATTTAAGACCTTCCAGGAGAGCACCAGCTCCTGTATGGGACCTCAATTTTGTTTTGGAAAAAACTCACACTACCTCCTTTTGAGCCAGCTGCTACTGCAGATTTAAAATTTCTCTCCTAGAAAACAGCTTTTCTTTTAGCAGTTACTTCAGCTAGACGGATTTCAGGATTACAGGCTCTTATGGCAGTGTGGAGCCTTTCATTATTTTTCATCCGGACAGGGTGGCTCTCAGGGCCAACCCATCTTTCATGCCTAAGGTGGTGTCCAGTGTGGCTCTTAATCAGACCATTCATCTGCCAACTTTCTTTTCCAGTCCACAGAACAGGGGTGAACGGATTCTGCATTCATTGGATGTGCACAGACAACTTAGATTCTACTTAAACAGGACAAAACCTCTAAGAAAATCTGAGCAACTATTGGTGGCATTTGATGCAGGGGCAGAGGGAAAACCTATTTCAAAGCAGACTATTTTTACATGGATAAGCCATTGTATTCGTTTCTGCTATGTGCACCATTGTAAACCTCTCCCCAAGGGGATCCAATCTCATTCCACCAGGGCTGCATCTACTTCTGCAACCTTTCTCAGTGGGGTTCCTACCAGAGACATTCTAGAAGCTGCTACCTGGAGCTCAGTTCATATGTTCACCAAACATTACCATTTACCTCTCTCCTCTAAATCCAGAGCTGGCTTTGCCACTGCTGTCCTGCAGGGCCTTATAGCTGTTCATAATTATGTATAAATCCATCCTCCCAACCATAGCTTTGGGAATCTACCCAAATTTAATGACTGCAACAGTGAAACACGAAGAACATAGTACAGTTGTGTACACTTACCATAAATGAAGATGTTAGTGTATTCACTGTTGCAGTCCTGGTTACTCACCCTCCAGCCCCCTATTTTTTCTCTTACTATACCTCTTCTTTCTTTTAATATCCTTAAAGTCTTTTTGGTGTATTTGCTTTTAATTGGAGATATATTGTTTGTGTTCTAAATTATATATTGGGGGGCACCTGACATCTGGGGCAAAAAACTGATGAAAATAGCGTCGGCTGCATATTTTATACCCCTGACAACCTGACATCATGGAAGAAGGGACAGCAACTAACGCAGGACCCAAGACTTTGTTAATCAAGCCGACTGAGGGCAGCCTGCCAGCAGATTACTCAAATGTAATGACTGCAACAGTGAATACACTTGAACATCTCCATTTGTGGTAAGTGTACACAACTGTACTTTCCTCTGTTTATGGTAAAGACTAGGTTTTGGTCCTTAACTTGAATAATTCTGGTGTTTTGCAAGTGTGTAGCTGATCAGTCGGGGCTGGATCAAAGATTGCCTTATAGGTTAGGAATAGATTGCCCCTCAGTAGTCTGTAGGAGACTGAATACAGGACCGGGCTTTGTGGCGGTCCACTTAAAACGTTATTTACACCCTGTATTCTTTAAGTGAGGAACCTCTGTTGGTGCACCAGCTGTGTGCAAATGCCTGATAAGGTACATGCCAAAGAGCGAGTTGTACTCTATTATTGGTCAAATGAGGGCTGAGTATAGTGGGACTGTAATCTCCTTGGATGTGGATGCCATGTCCTTACTTATAAGTTGTACCATATAAAAGGATTTTCCCACTACCATGGACACACAGTGATCAAAGTTTAGTTTACTGTCAATCTGAGTTCCCTAGTCCCATAGCACTGGATTTACTCTTAGGGTAGTGTTACCAGTGTTGTAATTTGCAGGGGTAGTCATCTTCCCGAAGGGTATAATTATGTATTTTTTGCACTGAGTTTTTAAGCCATGGTTCTGGCTTCATTTATGTTTGTCAGACCCTCCTGGAGGATATCTAAATCTTTGGGGGATTCATTGTTTGCACCCAACTTGCATTCATCAGCAGATTTGGGCAGCCAAAGGCCCTGTAGATATGCCTTGACTTCAGAGAAGTATATTGCAAACAGAAGTTGTCTGTGTACCGAGCCCAGTGGGACACCACTAGTAACAGTCATCTTGTTGGAGTTGAATTCCCCCACCCTAATTTCGTTCCCTGTATGTGATCCATTTGGCTATTCAAGTGAAATATAGGGATTTATGCCTAAATTTGTGAGTTTGTCTGCAACACCAAAGTGAGTTATTGTGTCAAATGCTTTTGCTATATCAAGGTAGGCAGTATATACTGTTTTGCCCTTGTCCATGGCTCTAGTGACTTCTCGAAGCATTTCACCAAGTTTAGTAGGCATGACCGGGCATTGATAAAACCAAACTGGGATGGGTCTGTAGTTTAGTTTAAAGATTTCATGCCTCCTCGCTGGTTCACTGCAGAGTGCAGTGCCTTTAAACCTTTGTTGGCAGTCACAGGCAGTATGGCAGACACTAGAACCCTGCAGCCCATGATGTACAGTGCCAGTTTTCTCCACCTTGATTGACTCTTTGGCAGCCTGGATTTGTACCTTACCTAGGTCACTGGCATCACAATCCTAACTCTGTGGTCTTTGCTGGTGAATTAGCCAGGGATGCCATTTGGAAACACCTGGGCTGTTTACCTCCAGTGCCTGAGACTGCAAACCATATGATTATATTGATCACTGTTGTAGTAGCCGTGCTGTCGTAGCTATATGGGTTATATCCTGCCAAGGATTTAAAGGCTGGCTGGCTGACTTCCAAAGCTTCAGGGCACAATCCATGCACCTAAACTGTCAGGCAACCTGAGATGAGCTGCCTAAATGACAAATTAGGGTGCCAAGCTTTTCTGAACTTTACTGACACCAGGGTATGCTCCTCTAAGGCTTTTGAGGATCAGTGGTATGCTTGGTACTGATGTTCTTCATGTTTCACTGTTGAAGTCCTTACTTGTGGGATCTCTTGCCATGGAACCCCTTGGCCGACCTGACTACCAGAGTAAATTCCTTCCCTCCTCCTATGACTGGCGGATGCCATTGACTGACATTGGTACACTAGGGTATAAGTGGAGTCCACTGACGTCATGACCTCAGTTCATCGGAACCCTAAGCATCCAGTACATTCATTGGTCGGTCTGTGCCAGAGTGAATACTTCAGAAAGTTAAGTACCCTGTTGGGGAATTCTTTCTTTTTTCTAACTAATGTCAGAGAAAGTTAACAACTGCCTCCGCTGTGATAAACAAATTCCACACTGGGATTTCCATACCGTCTGTGTTATTTGTTTGGGCCCTACGCACAACACTCCCAACTGTTGTTTCTGCGCCCAACTCAATTCCAGAACTATTCGGAGTAGGACAGATATTTTCACTAAGTTTCTTACTTAGTCCTGTCTCCAGGTGGGATGGCATCCTTTTGCATACCGACGTTGATTTGCCTGAATGCAAATGGCCTAAGCTTAGACTCACTGAAGCCCGTTTACCATCGAATAGCTCGCCAGGAATGGTTATTGCGGAAGTCGGTGAGGCACCTTTGCAGCCCCTCCCACAATTGAGGTGACGGACAAGGTCTCTATCAAGACCATTTCGGATGCCGATATGCCATTGGTGACATCTACACCAGTCATCGAACACCATTCATTGGTCAGGTCTAAGACTGCTTTGCAGGCCTCAGTTTCTGGTGAATACAGTACTTTCATTACGGTCTGTTTCTCACACCCTAAGGCCTAAACAAAGACTCACTCCTAGGAAGTCTTCCTTTCATTTCACCCCTTCCAGATGTTCTTCGTGTTTCACTGTTGCAGTCATTACATTTGGGTTATCTACTTGCAGTAGCCCTCAGTCGGCCTGATTAACAAAGTCTTGGGTCCTGCGTCGGTTGCTGTCCCTTCTTCCATGATGTTCACGTAGTCGGGAGTATAAAACATGCAGCCGACGCCATTAAATCAGACTTTCTTGCCGTGCGGTGCCCGAAGCAGAAGCAATTCGCAAATGCCAGTTGGCCGACTCCTGAAATTTTCATTTTCGAGTTTCAGAACCGAAGTCTTCAACTAAAGCCAAGTAATCTGTTGGGGAAACTTTTTCTTGCTCCTTACCAATGTCAGTAAAAGTTAATAATTGCATTAATTGTTGGAAGCAAATACCTCAAAGATTTTCATTCGTACTGTATTCCTTGCCTAAGCCCTGACCACAACGTGCCTTGCTGTCGGTTTTGTGCTTTATTTAAACAGCTCACTATCCGTCGTCGGTATATTCTCGCTTCTAAATATTTCGGTTCTCTGTTTAATTATCCAGAAATGTCATTGCTTAGCCTTCCGACTACCGGGATTCTGAAATAACGCAAAGATAAAGGCAGAGACAAGCCGCTGAGGTCCAAAGCTGCTGACGACGCTTCTCCTAAGCCAGTCGCCAGTTCGCCGGTACTCAGTGAGGTGCTTTTGCAGCCCCTGATAACCCGCTACTTCTGACTCTCAGGCCTCTACTGAGACCCATTCGGAGTCTGGTATGCCGCGAGATGCTTCAACTGTGGAACCTGCGGATGTCTCTACCTTGGATGGGTCTGGAGCCGCTGTGCAGGCACCGACTTCTGAGGGTGTATTCAGACCTATGGACTTGCATATTAAACCGACGCCTCCTTCTTCATTTAGGCCAAAATCTCAAACCATGACTAAGAAACAGACTCCCAGGCCGCATGCTCAGGCCTCTTTGCCTAAAAAACAAATAAGAATGGCTGAAGATCTAACTATAATCAGGGGAAGCCACCCTCCACCTTCTAAGAGACCTAGGACTAAAGTTATTTATGAATCTTCTGAACAGGATTCTGATTTTTCTGATTGTCTGGATTTGCCCTTATCTACTTATGAGGATTCTGATGCAAATGACTCTATTCCCTCTGCTTCCCCTCTAGAGGATTTTTTTTTGGTGAAACCTTACATATTCTATGGGAGCATTTCCACTGGGAAAGCCAGGATTTTTCTGATTCAAAAAAGAGGCTTAGGGATTTCTTACTCTTGCCTCAGCATAGGCCTTTAGCTATTCCTCCTGTACTAGACATTGTTGATGATGCTTTCTCAGAATCTAGTTTGGACTCTGATTTCCTGCCTCCTGCTTCCAGAAAACGTGACAGATTCTCACAAGTTCCTTTTTAAAAATCCTACTGCAGATCCAGAGACTATTTCACAGGGACCCAAAGGCATTAAGGCTTCTGCTAAGAATCCTACCCCCTCAGATAGAGACTCCAGGGCGCTGGATAGATGGGGTAAGAAAGTTTACACTTCTGGAAGCTTGGCCATTAGGGCTTTAAACTGCCAATTTCATATGTTAAAATATCAGCAACATGTTATTGGATTGCTTAAACAGAAAATGATGGTAATTCCTGACTGCGCTGAAAATAAAGAATTACAGGATTTAATGCATTCTGCTTAACAGGTTGGAAAGCATACTTTGCAATGTGGATTTGATTCATTAGAGGCCTCTTGCGGGGCTGCTGTTACTGGGTCTGTGCTCAGAAGGCATGCTTGGCTCAAGGAGCAATCTTTGCCTGATCATGTTAAAGCTAAGTTGTTGGATGCTCCCTTAATTCAGGACCGCCTGTTTGGCAACAAGGCTGATTAAGTTCTTAAAAAGATGGAAGATAAAGCTAAATCTATGCAGACTGTTAAGGATTTCTTACAAGTTCAGCCTCCTAGATTTAGTAGGCACTGGCCCCCTAAAAATTGGTCCTTTCCAGCCCCCTCCAGGTCTTCTCAAGCCAAACCCAGACACAGCAGAAACCCCAGGTTTCAGTCCCAAGGGACACACAAGACTTGGCACTGGGGGGTTTCTGTGCCCAAACCTGGGAGCAGCAAGACTCCCCCCTATGGAAAACCTTCTCAATGACTTGCTTTTAAGACTTCCAAGCACTTCCCAACTGAATGCTCCTTTAGGTGGAAAGATCGGTCTGCAGTCCAAAAACTGGGAACTCATTACCCAGGACAAATGGGTTTTAAGTATAGTGTCCCAAGGATACAGATTTCATTTCAACACGTTACCAACACCAAGCGGGTGGCCAGATATACCCCCAAATCAGTGGGCAGAGGCCCAAAATCAGGTACTCTCTCTCTCAAAAATGGGGGCTATTCAGTTGGTACAAGAAGAGGAAAAGGGACAAGGTTTCTATTCGAGACTTTTCCTTGTACCCAGAAAAGGCAATACATGGCATCCTATCCTGGACCTTTCTATTCTAAACACCTTTCTGGTGATTCCAAAATTCAGAATGCTGACTCTTCACCAGCTGCTTCCTATGCTAGGCAAGGATGCATGGTTGGCAACACTGGACGTAAAAGAAGCATACCTGCACATCCCTATCAGGGAGTCTTCATAGGTTGGTACTAGGCTATCGGCCCTAGGGCCTATACAAGCCTAGCCATAACAATTCCCTTGCTATTTCTTCCCACACTATTTACTTCCCTGGACCCCTGTCTAGCAGGGTGACTGACGTGATCCCTGGGGTGAATTTCCTTTCTCCCATCCAGTCAAGGTTCCTTTTGAAGAGGGCCAAAGAGGCACGCTGCTTGACATGTATGGGCAGTCTATTCCAGAGTCTGGGGAGTGGTCTCCGGGTCAGGAACCTACCCCTCCAGCATGTTTTGTTTATTGCGATGACAAGGTTTAGATCCCTGGAGCGTGTGTCTCTGAGGGATTGGGATTTCTTTAAGTGTAGCATGACCAACAGCTCTGGGTTTGACATGGCCTTGTATGTTAAGCAGAGATCGCCTCGGAGTAGATGATATGCGGCAGAGTATAGCTGGAGTTTTTTAAAGCGGTCAGCATAGGGCATCTGCTTTAGGCCTGTGATTCTTTTAGTGAGGTATTTCTGCGGCCTTTCCAGTTGTTGCAGATGTCTTGAGAGGTACATACCAAATGGGGCGTTGTATTCTATAATGGGTCTAATGAGGGATGAGTACAGTGGGACAATGACCGCATTTTTTCTGGATGAAAAGCCCTTAGTGATGAGGTGTGCCACATAGAAGGATTTCCTGACTGTTGTGGCGATGTGGTTATTGAAGGTGAGACAACTGTCCATCTGTGTCCCCAAATCTCTTATCACACTTTCGGTGTTTAGTGTACTGCCACCTAAGTGGTAATTCACGGGTACATGTTTTTTCCCAAAGGGGATAAGTATACATTTCTTGGCATTGAGCTTGAACCTATGGCCCTGGCACCAAGCATCTGTTTCTGTAAGGCCCTTTTGTAGAGTATCGACATCATTTTGGGATTCAATAATGGCTCCCAGTTTGCAGTCATCTGCGAACTTTGTTAGCCAGAGTCCCTTAGTGTTGGCCTGTACTTCAGAGAAGTAGATGCCAAACAAGAGAGGTCCCAGGACTGAACCCTGAGGTACTCCACTTTTCACTTGTCTGGAGCTTTATTTGGAGTCGGCTACTTTTACAGTCTGGGTTCTGTCAGTAAGCCAGTTGGCAACCCATCGAGCGACACAGGAATTAATGTCCAGCTTAGTAAGTTTATCTATGATTCCAGAGTGGGGGGTGGTGTCAAAGGCCTTGGCGAGGTCCGGATAGGCTGTGTGGACTGTCTTACCCTCGTCCATGGCTCTGGAGACTGATTCGAAGAAGTCATTCAGGTTCAGAAGACAAGGTCCGCCCTTCATGAACCCAAACTGGGTGGGGTCCAGTGTTTTAAGGTTGCCATTGTCTTTGTAAGTTCCATGATAATACATTCCATGGCCTTGCAGATCAGGCTCGTCATACTGATGGAGCGGTAGTTCCCGGGATCCAAGGTGGATCCCCCCTTGTGGAGTTGTGTTAACTGTAGCTGTGCGCCACTCAGTGGGCATGAAGCCTGAGGTGAGGGTATGATTAAACATGACACTTTGGTGAGGTGCCAGTTCATTTTGTAGTTCATGTAGTACACAGCCCGGGATGTCATCTGGTCCCATGGATGCTATATTCTTAGCCTTGGAGAGTGTGTTTTTTACCTGTGTGGCCGTTATTACTGGAATTTGGCAATCTTCGGTATTGAGATGAGCCATTTAGGGGCTGAGAGGGGGGTGAAGTTGACACTGAATCGATCTGCCGGCATATTGGCAATATCCTTGGGATCGGTATATTAATGCCATTCTGTTGTAGCTTAGAGCAGATCTAAGCATTGCCATTTAGATTTTTGACATAGTTATATAATAGTTAGTTTGTTTACCATGTCCAGAAGCTTATTAACGTCATCCTTGAGCGACGTTACCTCCTCTCGAAGTGCCTTGTATTCCTCCGGCTTCCATGAAGTGCTAGGAGAACCCTCTACTGCCATCGAACAACTAGTAAAGGTGAAGTACGGTGAACCACAACGTATGTAAAAAAAACAGTAATAGTGTACTCCAATACACTCGAAGCTGGTAGTTCCGCAAAATGCACTTTATTACGCAAAAAACAAGCTGAGGTTGAGCGCTTTCATCTGCTAGTATACAGATTTCATCAGAACCAATAATATGCCAATAATACAAGCATTATATATCCAGTTTGGCGCCAAAAATCAATTAATTGTACTAATCTTAAAAAATGATGTTGCATATAAACTATTTAGAAAAATATTATTAAAAAGTGTTACATGTTACAATACACATTAATACACTAGAAGCATATTGAAAGATATGTTTAAAATAGTAAAACTTGTCTGTACAATGTTAAAATTGTCTGTACAATGTTAAAATTCTCAAATGATTAGTATAAAGTATTAAATGTTGTAATTATAATTAAATACATATAATACGTGAGTTGGTTAGGTTCCTATAAACTCTATAGCCCTATTAATGTTCCTAAATGCATTGAATGTCTTTAAATACACTAAATATCTTTATATTTTGTTTTCTTTTTGAAACTGCCCGTTCTGTATGATGTCCCTATAGTGAAAATATGTTGACGGCTGTTTCACTACATCCAAATTTCAACTGAAATAAGGGCCAACTGAATGTAAACTCGTTTTACTTGATATTTGAAGCCATACTTGAATGTGTAAACATTAATAGACAACTGTGTGATGTATGTGATTAAATACTAGGGACTGGATAGATGTTTCAGTAAAACTTAATGTAATGCTAACAAAGGTTTCAAACTGATAAAGTCATTAATACCTGGTGGTGTGGTAGCGTCTGTGCATATTTGCCATCTACTTTCTTTCCATGCCAAAAAAGTTTTCCAATTTCCTCCTTTGTCCTTAATATCTACTTGGTCAATAATGGAAAACATAAACTTGTGATCTATCCCTTTGTCCTGCATGTGTCTATATAAAGCATTTTTGGTGTCTTCCTTTTTTATCCTGTACACGTGTTCGTAAATTCGTGTCTTGATCTTCCTCTCCGTTTTGCCTATGTAGAAGGCCGGACACATGGTACAGGTGGCAATGTACACTAGACGCTGAGAATTGCAGTTACCTGTTGTGCATGTCACCTTAGTATGCATGATGTTGCCTAATCTGATGGTATGTGTGGTATTAATGTACATACATTGTTTGCAACATCCACATTTTCTAGTCCCTTTTATACTCTTTTTACTTTCCTTCTTCATTCCACGCTCCATTATACTTTTTATGTTGTTACCAGCCTTGTACACAGTGCATATCTCTGTTCCAACTATACTGCCTAGGTTGCCCGAAGAGATAATAATATTCCAATATTTCTTGAGAATTTCCGTAATCCAATTGACATATGGGTTAAATCTTATCACGCATACTTTTTTATCCCAATCCTTACTTGGAAAATTCTGTGTAGTGTTAGAACTCCCTAACAAGGGTTGGTATTTGAGTCCCCATTGTGCTTTGACATATGTGGTAGTATTTTCCAGTAATTTCTTTGGATATCCCCTTTCTACAAAGAGTTGTGTGATAATGTCTAGTTCTCTAATCATATCTTCAAGGGTTGATGACATCCTTGCTGCTGTGATACACTGGCCTTTCACAATGTTTTTGAATATATGGCGTGGATGGCAGCTAGTAAATTGAATGTAATCGTTAGAAAAGGTGGGCTTCCTATATAATCTAGAGATAAATCCAGTACCAGTGTTACCTATCCATGTGTCAAGATATGCAATGCCCTTTTTGTCGTATTGGAATGTAAACCTCAAAAAGTCTGTAGTGTTGTTTAAATGTTCCACAAAAGTAGGAATCAAATCTGTTGGTCCAGTCCAAATGATAAAAACATCGTCCAAAAATCTGGTGTATAGCCGAATGTGTTTGTAAAAATCACATGTAAAAATATGTGTGTTTTCCCACTCCAGCATCACCAAATTTGCAAAAATGGGAGCACAAGATGCTCCCATGGCTACCCCTCGAGATTGTCTAAAGAATTCACCTTGATGTTCAATGTAGTTGTGTTCTAACACCAAACTCATCATGTCCATGATCAAATTAACTCTGTCCCAGCTACCTTCTAAGTATTTGCTTAGGCTGTTCTGAAAATATTCAAGTCCCGTATTCACTGGGATACTGGAGAATAGATCTTGGACATCAATAGTTAAGAACGTCAGATTTTCATCCCACATATCCAAAGTTAGTTTACTTAAAAAGTCCCAGGAATCTTTGACCAAGTGGTTGACTTTGGTGTAGATGTGTTTGGTCCACTGGTCAATAATAGTTCCTATCTTGAACGTCTTAGACTTGGATCCTGAGATGATAGGCCTAAAGGGTGGTTGAATCCGATTCTTGTGGATCTTTGGAATTCCCACAATATGTGCCAAAACTGGATAATCTGTTTTAACGTAGTCGTATAATTCGCTAGTGATACGATTATCAATTAAATACTCTTCTATAGCATTGTCAATACGTTTGTGACCGATGTTGATCTGGTTTTGGGACACTTTTTCATAGTTTCCTGAGTCATATAGTATGCTGTGGATTTCATTGTAATATTGGGTGTTGTCAAAAATCACTACCCCTCCACCCTTGTCCGGTTTCATGATTCTAATCTCCTTATTTATAATGAGTTCTTGCATGCATTTTCTTTCACCTATAGTCAAATTGTCTGAAAATGCATTCCTTACACTTTTGTTGTTCCTGATATCTTTATATAAGTGGTAAATGTCGTGACAAACCATATTCTCGTATATTGCAACCTGGGGATTCATGGTTGGTATATATGTACTTTTTTTCACCAGAGTATTGGGGTTTATATGTGCAAGTGTCTTGTTAGAATGATCATTAAATTGGATGGCTAAGTTCAACCTTCTACAAAAGAGTTTTATTTCCTTGATAAGATCAAATAAATTAAACTTAACCGTTGGTATATATTTCATACCTTTGCTAAAAAGGGAAATTAAGTCTTTTGTAACAGTAATGTCAGTGTAGTTATACACATTAAAACCTAGATGGCTGCTGATAGTTGGCCCTCTATCTTGGACTGTGTCCAAATTGTCTCTGTTAACTGACTGAGGAGTATGGGGTAGCAACATGGTGGGGTTCCTTGTCTGGTGTAGTGTAACCTGCATCTACAATCGTTGGACTACAATAACATTCTAAAATCTCTTTTGCTGTTTCTTTGGTGCAGGGAAGTACCGCCCCCCTTGAAAATTTTCCTCCTCGTTCTTCCGCATATCTTTCTTGTTATCTCTCACATGTGCCACCTCAAACATACCCTGATTCTCTCTATCATGTTTAGGCCATACATATGCTCTGTCATTCCTGTACAAGTCCATGTCTCGATCTAATTTGTGCATTTTCCTTTCATAAATATTTTTTACTTTGACTGTAGCCTGATTGAACTGGCTGGAGTAACAGTCATACCATCTTTCAAACAATTCATCCTTAATGATAGATTCATTCAAATTGTGCACTTCTTCTAACAGAGCCTTAGCTTTCTGTTCGTTGTATTTAATAAGAGATTTCATATAAGTAAAGCCGAAATCATCAAACATAAGGTTAAATTCAGTTGTAATGCTGGAATCAATTTTGATACCTAGTGGTAATTTGAAAAACCTAAGTCCTTTCGGAACTATTTTTAAGGCCATACATTTCTCAAAATATGCTATATCCATCCTTACACATTTTAGCTGTACCAGTTTCTTGCCCAATAGGTAAATATTAGATTTAATATCATCTTTTTGTTTTTCTTATTATACATATTGTCAGGTATGTCATTAAATTGTCCCTTTGAGTTGTATTTGTTCATAAAGTCACAATCATCTGATACAAATACATTAAACATGTTGAACAATCCAGAATCCTTGGATTTAGTGTCCATTCTTTTTAAACATTTAGGGCTAGATAAAAAATCATAGTTATCAGTACCTTTGTTACAAAGTAATGTCTTGTTGACCACCGTAGAATATGTCCTAAAATTCTCGTTTTGCCTTTTCGGGCGTGCACCCAGTCTCTCATTTTCAGCATTGGTGTTAACCATACTGAAATCGAAGGTAAAGTCCTCATCTAGGGATATGTTCGCGGTATTTTCTACCAAGTCAATGCGTTGATTACTTTCAGTTACTGGTGCCTCCCCCTGGCCATTAGGTATGTCACTGGTGTAGCTATGGTCCGCCATTTCATCCAGAATGATGAATTTAGCTCTCACTGTATCCTCGTTACATTCGCCATTCCGACCTGGAAGTATTTCAGAGGTATCGTGCTTGGTAGCGTGAGCGGATCCTCCGCTCTCTAAAACAACTGCAGTTAGTTTGTTTACCATGTCCAGAAGCTTATTAACGTCATCCTTGAGCGACGTTACCTCCTCTCGAAGTGCCTTGTATTCCTCCGGCTTCCATGAAGTGCTAGGAGAACCCTCTACTGCCATCGAACAACTAGTAAAGGTGAAGTACGGTGAACCACAACGTATGTAAAAAAAACAGTAATAGTGTACTCCAATACACTCGAAGCTGGTAGTTCCGCAAAATGCACTTTATTACACAAAAAACAAGCTGAGGTTGAGCGCTTTCATCTGCTAGTATACAGATTTCATCAGAACCAATAATATGCCAATAATACAAGCATTATATATCCAGTTTGGCGCCAAAAATCAGTTAATTGTACTAATCTTAAAAAATGATGTTGCATATAAACTATTTAGAAAAATATTATTAAAAAGTGTTACATGTTACAATACACATTAATACACTAGAAGCATATTGAAAGATATGTTTAAAATAGTAAAACTTGTCTGTACAATGTTAAAATTGTCTGTACAATGTTAAAATTCTCAAATGATTAGTATAAAGTATTAAATGTTGTAATTATAATTAAATACATATAATGTGAGTTGGTTAGGTTCCTATAAACTCTATAGCCCTATTAATGTTCCTAAATGCATTGAATGTCTTTAAATACACTAAATATCTTTATATTTTGTTTTCTTTTTGAAACTGCCCGTTCTGTATGATGTCCCTATAGTGAAAATATGTTGGCTGTTTCACTACATCAAATTTCAACTGAAATAAGGGCCAACTGAATGTAAACTCGTTTTACTTGATATTTGAAGCCATACTTGAATGTGTAAACATTAATAGACAACTGTGTGATGTATGTGATTAAATACTAGGGACTGGATAGATGTTTCAGTAAAACTTAATGTAATGCTAACAAAGGTTTCAAACTGATAAAGTCATTAATACCTGGTGGTGTGGTAGCGTCTGTGCATATTTGCCATCTACTTTCTTTCCATGCCAAAAGTTTTCCAATTTCCTCCTTTCTCCTTGGTATCTACTAGGTCAATAATGGAAAACATAAACTTGTGATCTATCCCTTTGTCCTGCATCTGTCTATATAAAGCATTTTGGTGTCTTCCTTTTTATCCTGTACATGTGTTTGTAAATTAGTGTCTTGATCTTCCTCTCCGTTTTGCCTATGTAGAAGGCGGACACATGGTACAGGTGGCAATGTACACTAGACGCTGAGAATTGCAGTTACCTGTTGTGCATGTCACCTTAGTATGCATGATGTTGCCTAATCTGATGGTATGTGTGGTATTAATGTACATACATTGTTTGCAACATCCACATTTTCTAGTCCCTTTTATACTCTTTTTACTTCCCTTCTTCATTCCACGCTCCATTATACTTTTTATGTTGTTACCAGCCTTGTACACAGTGCATATCTCTGTTCCAACTATACTGCCTAGGTTGCCCGAAGAGATAATAATATTCCAATATTTCTTGAGAATTTCCGTAATCCAATTGACATACGGGTTAAATCTTATCACGCATACTTTTTTATCCCAATCCTTACTTGGAAAATTCTGTGTAGTGTTAGAACTCCCTAACAAGGTTTGGTATTAGAGTCCCCATTGTGCTTTGACATATGTGGTAGTATTTTCCAGTAATTTCTTTGGATATCCCCTTTCTACAAAGAGTTGTGTGATAATGTCTAGTTCTCTAATCATATCTTCAAGGGTTGATGACATCCTTGCTGCTCTGATACACTGGCCTTTCACAATGTTTTTGAATATATGGCGTGGATGGCAGCTAGTAAATTGAATGTAATCGTTAGAAAAGGTGGGCTTCCTATATAATCTAGAGATAAATCCAGTACCAGTGTTACCTATCCATGTGTCAAGATATGCAATGCCCTTTTTGTCGTATTGGAATGTAAACCTCAAAAAGTCTGTAGTGTTGTTTAAATGTTCCACAAAAGTAGGAATCAAATCTGTTGGTCCAGTCCAAATGATAAAAACATCGTCCAAAAATCTGGTGTATAGCCGAATGTGTTTGTAAAAATCACATGTAAAAATATGTGTGTTTTCCCACTCCAGCATCACCAAATTTGCAAAAATGGGAGCACAAGATGCTCCCATGGCTACCCCTCGAGATTGTCTAAAGATCCACAAGAATCTGATTCAACCACCCTTTAGGCCTATCATCTCAGGATCCAAGTCTAAGACGTTCAAGATAGGAACTATTATTGACCAGTGGACCAAACACATCTACACCAAAGTCAACCACTTGGTCAAAGATTCCTGGGACTTTTTAAGTAAACTAACTTTGGATATGTGGGATGAAAATCTGACGTTCTTAACTACTGATGTCCAAGATCTATTCTCCAGTATCCCAGTGAACACGGGACTTGAATATTTTCAGAACAGCCTAAGCAAATACTTAGAAGGTAGCTGGGACAGAGTTAATTTGATCATGGACATGATGAGTTTGGTGTTAGAACACAACTACATTGAACATCAAGGTGAATTCTTTAGACAATCTCGAGGGGTAGCCATGGGAGCATCTTGTGCTCCCATTTTTGCAAATTTGGTGATGCTGGAGTGGGAAAACACACATATTTTTACATGTGATTTTTACAAACACATTCGGCTATACACCAGATTTTTGGACGATGTTTTTATCATTTGGACTGCACCAACAGATTTGATTCCTACTTTTGTGGAACATTTAAACAACACTACAGACTTTTTGAGGTTTACATTCCAATACGACAAAAAGGGCATTGCATATCTTGACACATGGATAGGTAACACTGGTACTGGATTTATCTCTAGATTATATAGGAAGCCCACCTTTTCTAACGATTACATTCAATTTACTAGCTGCCATCCACGCCATATATTCAAAAACATTGTGAAAGGCCAGTGTATCAGAGCAGCAAGGATGTCATCAACCCTTGAAGATATGATTAGAGAACTAGACATTATCACACAACTCTTTGTAGAAAGGGGATATCCAAAGAAATTACTGGAAAATACTACCACATATGTCAAAGCACAATGGGGACTCAAATACCAACCCTTGTTAGGGAGTTCTAACACTACACAGAATTTTCCAAGTAAGGATTGGGATAAAAAAGTATGCGTGATAAGATTTAACCCATATGTCAATTGGATTACGGAAATTCTCAAGAAATATTGGAATATTATTATCTCTTCGGGCAACCTAGGCAGTATAGTTGGAACAGAGATATGCACTGTGTACAAGGCTGGTAACAACATAAAAAGTATAATGGAGCGTGGAATGAAGAAGGAAAGTAAAAAGAGTATAAAAGGGACTAGAAAATGTGGATGTTGCAAACAATGTATGTACATTAATACCACACATACCATCAGATTAGGCAACATCATGCATACTAAGGTGACATGCACAACAGGTAACTGCAATTCTCAGCGTCTAGTGTACATTGCCACCTGTACCATGTGTCCGGCCTTCTACATAGGCAAAACGGAGAGGAAGATCAAGACACGAATTTACAAACACATGTACAGGATAAAAAAGGAAGACACCAAAAATGCTTTATATAGACACATGCAGGACAAAGGGATAGATCACAAGTTTATGTTTTCCATTATTGACCAAGTAGATATTAAGGACAAAGGAGGAAATTGGAAAACTTTTTTGGCATGGAAAGAAAGTAGATGGCAAATATGCACAGACGCTACCACACCACCAGGTATTAATGACTTTATCAGTTTGAAACCTTTGTTAGCATTACATTAAGTTTTACTGAAACATCTATCCAGTCCCTAGTATTTAATCACATACATCACACAGTTGTCTATTAATGTTTACACATTCAAGTATGGCTTCAAATATCAAGTAAAACGGTTTACATTCAGTTGGCCTTATTTCAGTTGAAATTTGATGTAGTGAAACAGCCGTCAACATATTTTCACTATAGGGACATCATACAGAACGGGCAGTTTCAAAAAGAAAACAAAATATAAAGATATTTAGTGTATTTAAAGACATTCAATGCATTTAGGAACATTAATAGGGCTATAGAGTTTATAGGAACCTAACCAACTCACGTATTATATGTATTTAATTATAATTACAACATTTAATACTTTATACTAATCATTTGAGAATTTTAACATTGTACAGACAATTTTAACATTGTACAGACAAGTTTTACTATTTTAAACATATCTTTCAATATGCTTCTAGTGTATTAATGTGTATTGTAACATGTAACACTTTTTAATAATATTTTTCTAAATAGTTTATATGCAACATCATTTTTTAAGATTAGTACAATTAATTGATTTTTGGCGCCAAACTGGATATATAATGCTTGTATTATTGGCATATTATTGGTTCTGATGAAATCTGTATACTAGCAGATGAAAGCGCTCAACCTCAGCTTGTTTTTTGTGTAATAAAGTGCATTTTGCGGAACTACCAGCTTCGAGTGTATTGGAGTACACTATTACTGTTTTTTTTACAATAGTTATATAATGCCTTGTGGTTGTCTTTGGAATCTTTGGCAATTTTTGTTTTCTTGCAGAAGATACCTATGCTTCAAAGCAGGCTATATGCACTATCAGTTTTCTGCACTGCCCTTTGGCTTATCTGCTGCTCCCAGGGTATTCACAAAGTGTCTAGCTCCAGTCATTGCATTTTGCAGGCAAAGAAATATTCAGATATACCCATACCTGGACGATTGTCTAATTCAGGCAGAAAGCAAGGACATTCTCTTCAATCATCTGGCCTTTGTTCAAAGGGTACTGACATGTCTGGGGTTCACCATAAACAAAAAGAAATCCCACTTTGTACCCTGTCAACAAATTATATTCCTGGGAGCAAGCTTGAATACAACTTCCCAGATGGTTTTCCTCATGCCAGAGAAACGGATACATTTGACAACTTACTTCAAACAAGTGCCCACAATAACCAAGCTATCTGCAAGGCAAATATTGCAAGACTTGGGGTTCATGGCCTCATGCATTCTTCTAATTCCATATGCAAGGCTGCATATGAGGAAACTACAATGGTGTCTCAAAAGCCTATGGTGTCAACATTCACAGAATCTGGAAAAAAGGATTCCTATCATACCTTGCCTATGCCTAGAGTTCCTTTGGTGGGCAGAGGCCTGCCACCAAAACAAGGGACTACAATTCACATTACCCCTTGCCAAACAAATCTTAACAGACACATCAGACTATGCATGGGGGGCTGACTTGGCAGGGAAGTGCATTCAGGCCAAATGGAACCCAAATCAAATGCCACCTGCACATAAATCAAAAGGAAATGTTAGCTGTAGAGAATGCTCTGACAGCCTTCAAGGACCACATTCTTCCAGGGCAACTAATGGTAAAGACGGACAACACCACTGTCATGTGGTACATAAACAAGCAGGGGGGGTACACATTTTTACCCTCTCTGCAAACTAGCCATGGCATTGTGGAACACAGCCTTGAGCTACCAAGTGAATCTACAAGCTCAATTCCTACCAGGAAAACTAAATACACTGGCAGACGGACTAAGCAGAAACCTCATGGACCCACACGAGTGGAAGATGAAACCAAGGATTTTCAACATGTTGACAAGCAAATGGAGGAGTCCAGATATAGACCTATTTGCCTCCCACCGGAACCATCAACTGGACAAATTTTGCACAAGGATTCCCCACAAGCAAGCTTGGAAAGTGGATGCTCTCTCCTTCAGCTGGCAAAACCTATCAGTTTATGCCTTTCCTCCTCTGCCTCTGCTCTCCAAGGTGCTACTAAAGATCAAACAGGACAAGCCAAGGATGATTTTAATTGCACCGGACTGGCCTCGCCAACACTGGTACCCACTCTTGCGCAGTGTGTCACGCTTGGCTCCATGGCATTTGCCTCAGACTCCTTCCCTGTTGTCTCAGCAGGAGAACATGGTTCTGCACCCTCAGCTGCAAACCCTGAACCTAGCAGCCTGGCTAATTACCTAATCGCTCCTTTACCATCCTTCAGTAAACCAGTAATGGATATCATTTTAGAGGCAAGGAGGCCTAGTACTAGAAAATCTTATGCTGCAAAATGAAAAAGATTCTGTGCTTGGAACCAATCTCAAGGCATGAACGCAGCAGTGCCCAATTTACCTCAGATTCTACAATACTTGACTGAGATGCTTCATAAGGGCTTGTCTTTTTCTCCATCAAAATTCATGCCTCAGCCATTTCAGCTCATTATAGTACAGAGCCTCCCCTCTTCTTTCACCCACTGCTCAAGCAGTTCCTCAGAGGAGCCAAAAATCTAAGGCCACACAGGAGACCTCCAACTCCAGCCTGGGAGCTTAACTTTGTCTTGGAGGAACTCACTCTTTTTCCTTTCGAACCATCTGCTACTGCAGATTTAAAAATTCTTTCCTGGAAAACAGCTTTCCTTTTGGCAATCACCTGCAAGAAGGGTATCTGAATTATAGGCCCTTATGGCAGTGGAACCTTTCATCATCTTTCATGCAGACAGGGTGTCCCTCAGAACCAATCCCTCCTTCGTGCCCAAGGTGGTATCCAGTGTGGCTCTTAATCAGTCCATTCATTTGCCTACCTTTTATCCTAACCCACAGAACAAAGGGGAACGGATACTGCACTCTTTAGATGTACACAGACAGCTTAGATTCTACTTGGACAGGACGGGACTAAACCTCAAAGGAAATCTGAACAACTACTGGTGCATTTTCTGCAGGGACAGAGGGGAAAGCTATTTCAAAACAAACCATTTCAAAATGGATAGGCCACTGCTTTCATTTCTGGTATAAGCACCATGGAAAACCTATCCCACAGGGCATCAGACCCTGTTCAACCAGGGCTGCATCTACCTCTACAGCCTTTCTCAGGGGAGTCCCTACTTGGGACATCTTAGAAGCTGCTACCTGGAGTTCTATACATACTTTCACCAAGCATTACCATTTGCCAATTTTCTCTAAATCCAGTGCTGGTTTTGCCACTGCAGTCTTGCAGGGCCTTATACCTGGTCCTAATTCTACTTAAATTCCTTCTCCCACCCTTAGCTTTGGGAATCTACCCAAATGTAATGACTGCAACAGTGAAACACGGAGAACATAATATAGTTGTTTACACTTGCCATAAATGTAGATGTTCGAATGTATTCACTGTTGCAGTCCTGGTTACCCTCCCTCCAGCCCCCTTTTCTTCCTTTGGCTATATGTTTACTCTCACTTACTATGCTCTAAATGCTTTTTGGTGTATTTGCTTTTCTGTTGGAGGTATATCCTTGTATTTATAGATTTAATTGCTTTCCATTAGGGGGGCACCTGACATCTGGGGCAAGAAAAACTGATGTAATGGCATCGGCTGCATGTTTTTCGGGGCATTGTATTCAGTTATGGGCCTGATGAGTAGAGGGGCACAATAACCTCTCTTGATCTAGATGTGAACTCTTTCGTGATAAGGTGGGCTGTATAGAAGGTCTTTCTAACCACTTTGGCAAAGTGATTGTCAAAGGAGAGATTGCTAGATACTTGGGTCCCCAAATCCCTAATTACTTCTTCCGTACTTAATGGATTACCACCTATGTGGTCATTTGTGGGCACTTTGTTTTTCCCAAAGGGGATGACTATGCACTTTTTGGCATTTAGCTTTAGGCCATGGCTCTGGCACCAGTTATCCGTCTCTGTGAGACTCTTTTGGAGGATGCTTGTGTCAGTCGGCGAGTCGATTATGGCACCCAGTTTGCAGTCATCTGCGAACTTGGTCAGCCATAGTCCTCCCGTGTTAGCCTGTACCTCAGAGAAATATATACCGAACAAGAGAGGTCCCAGGACTGAGCCTTGTGGGACGCCACTTGTAACTGGTTTAGAGTCTGACATGGCACTTGCAATTCTGACCATGTGAGTTCTATCCCTGAGCCAGTTTGCAACCCATCTTGTGACATAGGGGTTGATATTTAAGCTGGTGAGCTTATTTATGATGCCCGAGTGGGGTATTGTGTCGAAGGCTTTTGCGAGGTCCAGGTAGGCTGTGTGGACTACCTTCCCTTCATCTATGGCCTTGGTGACTGTTTCAAAGAAGTCGACCAGGTTCAAGAGGCAAGATCTGCCCTTAAAGCTGAATTGGGTAGGATCCAGTGTTTGGAGGTTCCCAATGTCTTTGTTTATTTGTTCCATGATGATACGCTCCATAGCTTTGCAGACCAGGCTAGTCAGGCTTATAGGGCAATAGTTTCCGGGGTCCGTTGTGGCACCACCTTTGTGGAGTTGGGACCGCTGTTGCTGTACGCCATTCCTTGGGTACATATCCTGTAGTAAGGCTGAGATTGAACAGTGACTTTATGTGAGGGTTCACTTCTTCTTGGAGCTCATGTAAGACGCAGCCCGGGACACCGTCCGGTCCCACTGATGCTGTGTTTTTTGCTTTGGAGAGGGCAGCTCTCACCTGTGCATCTGTGATGTCAGGGAGGCTACACTCCGTTGGGATAGACATTTGCTCTTTTGGGGGGGAAGGGGGGGGGGGAGAAGTTTGCACTGAACCTGTCTGCCAGGATGTTGACAATATCTGTGGGTTCAGTGTATTTTTTGTCATTTTGCACTAACTCAGAGCATATCTGGGAGTTGCCACCCAGGTTCCTGACATAACTAAAGAAGGCCTTGTGATTATCTTTAGCGTCTTGTGCAATTTTTCTTTCAAAGCTGGCCTTAGATGATTTTATGAGGGATTGTAGTTTCTTGCTGGTACTGATCAGAGATGCCTTCCCTGTTTGGCATTTTGCTCTATCATGTAGTAGCTTCCTCCTTCTGTTGTATAGCTTATTTATGGCTGGGATCCACCAGACAGGTCTCCTGCCTTTGGAGGAGTGAGTCTTGGTTTTATTTCGGATAGCACGATCCATGCATTCCTGTAGGTGTCCATAGAATGCGTTTGTAAAGGATTCTGTGATTTGGGCCGTACTTTCCACTGACCCAAGGGAGGGCTTTGAAGGATTCCACCTCGGTTCTGAGAAGTGTGAAGTTTGCTTTTGAGAAGTTCTTCACCGTGGTTTCCTTGGCTGGGGGTGGGGACGGGATATGGATGTCCAGTGAGATTAATTTATGGTCAGATCTTACCATTGAGGGGTATACCTCTGGTATGGAACATAGAGTCCCCATGTTGGTGATGATCAGGTCCAATATGTTTTCCCCTCTTGTGGGAGTGGTGACCAGTTGTTCCATAGCATTTGAGTTTATAAATTCTAGGAACCGTTGGGCGAGGATGTTGGGGCTTGAGTAGTGCTCCCAGTCTATGTTTGGGTAGTTGAAGTCACCCAATATAATGGTGTTTGGAGAGACCTTCATATTCTCCAGTGTTCTCAGGAAAGCCGAGTGGGGATCCTGAGTTTGGGAGGGTGGTCTGTAGCAGGCTACAAACTGAAAGGCAGTTTTGCCCACTGTTAGTTGTACATGTATGGTCTCCGATGCTTCGTGCAGTGCCACTAACCTGAAGGTGTGGGTATCTTTGATGAATATGGATACTCCCCCTCCTTTTGTGGTTCGGCCCGAGTTTTGGGGCCGAAATACATGGTATGAGGTATAACCTGGTAGTGCTGGGGTGCTCTCGGGAGCCTTGATCCAGGTTTCTGTTACTGCACATATATCGATATTCTCCATACTGAGGAGAGCCTCTAGTGCATGCATCTTGAGGTTTAGACTTCTGGCGTTGAGCAGCATTACCCTTAGTTTCTTTTTCCTTGTGTTGTCTATGGAGGTGGGTTTGTCTTTTGAGCCTTGCCTAAAAAAGGCACTATGGGGGTGGCAAGAGCCTTAGCCAGTATTCGAAAGCCCAGGGGTGACAGGTGCAAGCCGTCCCTAGTGAAGCAACGTGGCTTGTCGAGCATGTCATCCCAGGCTGACAGACACTGGATCCCCTTGGAATGACACCAATACTTTCACCAGTTGTTAAAATTGATCATTTTGTCTTTATACTGTGGCATTATTCTTGGTGAGGGTAAGATGCTACTCAAGGTCAGAGTCATACCGGCCTGGGCTACATGATCAGAGAGCTCCTCTATGTCTCTTTTCATGTAGTCCAGGGAGGTACGTCTCAGGTCATTCACACCAGCATGGACAATGACGGAGTCATATTTGTACTTGCTTTGGAGTGACCTGAGTGCTTGTGTTATGTGGCTGATCCTGGCACCCGACAGGCAGCTTACAGTCACCTTCTCCTTGTTCAGCCTGGTGAGTGGGACGTCAGTGTGTCTGACAATAGAGTCACCTATTGCAAGTGTATTAGGTGTGTTGTTTAGCCTTAAGGGCTGTGACTGTGTGGCACACTGACTTTGTGAACTATGTGATACGTGGGTATTGTTGTGGGGTAGCGGTTGCTTGGATGTCTGCTTTGGAGGTCTCTGCTGCTTGGGCAGATTTTTATTTAGAGCCTCCGAGTATGTTTTTGTGTGTTTGTGTTTGGTTTGCTGTTGCGATAGGTCTATGTGAAACTGGATTTGTGGTGTGTGTGGTTACCTTCTCCTTCTGACTTACTGCGCCAGTACTGGGTTGAGAGAGCTCAGCCTCCAGTTTGGCTATATTGTTGCATCTCTCACATATATTTGAGCATGTTGGGAGGAGGAGAGGGTGGTCTGTGTACATAAGGCAGTTGTAACATTGCCTCAAGATTCCCAGATTCACCAGCTGGACTGGAGAGTAAACCCGAAACTGACTTTTGGACATGCCAGAATAGTATAAGGAACTACTTTTTGACTGATCAAAAAGGACCAATAGGGAGCCAAGTACTTAAAGGGAGTATAAGAGGGTGTAGTGCTTTAGTTTATTAGTGCTTACTTATAAGATTACTTATACGAGCAACTGCAGGGCTTTAGAATGAAAATAGAGTGCTTACTTTGAGATTTAGAACAGTTCTAAGGGAAAAAGTGAAGAGCAGACTTTGTGGAGCTGGGAATAGTTTAAACCCGTTTAGGTGGCACTGCCCGATGCTGCGCTATACGCAAAATCGCACAAATGCAGGTTTTAAAGCAGGGAAACTGAAACAGATAGGAATTGACCCAAAACGGCCAATAAGCTACTAGTTTCTGGGCTGAGACCACTCCTCCAGGAACAGATAGGCTGCGCAAAGCTCCCCACTCTCACTGGTGAACAGAGAAGCTTCCTGCTATCCAAGTAAGGATATGGGCAACACAGGAAACTATACCACAGTCCGGAATTCAGCAAAACCTGAAATCTGGACTAATCTAATTCAGCAAAGGCGGGAAAAGAGAATATATTTTTTTGTTTTTTTCAGGAAACAGCAGAAAAACACACAGAAAACACTGTAAATGCTATAAACAGGCTAGCGCATTTTAGTGTGTAGCCTACAACAGTTATACAATACAAAAACGACTTAAATTGATATAAAACAAGTGCAAAAACTGTAAAAAGCAGAAGGCAAATGCAATGTAAACTTTTTAAAGCAAAGATCAGTTAGAAATTCGCTTTTTAGGCGGGAAAAGGCAGTCGGAGCAAAAAAAACGGAGAAAAAAATATGTAAATCTGGAAAAGTCTCTCGTGGGTCTCTCTGTTGCCTGTATCACTCTGCAGGACACCACGAGGAGCTGTGCGGAGTTGTATACTGGCGCAAAACCTTGCAAATGCGGGTTTTAAAGCAGGGAAACTGAGAGAGAGATCGAAATTGACCCAAAACGGCCAATAAGCAACTAGTTTCAGGGGTGAGACCACTCCTCCAGGGACAGATAGGCTGCTCAAAGCTCCCCACTCTCACTGGTGAACCAGAGAAGCTTCCTCCTATCCAAGTAAGGATATGGGCAACACAGGAAACTATACCACAGTCCGGAATTCAGCAAAATCTGAAATCTGGACTAACCTAGTTCAGCAAAGGCAGGAAGAGAGAATATATATTTTTTTGTTTTTTTGTTTTTTTTCAGGAAACGGCAGAAAAACATAGAAAACACTGTAAATGCTATAACCAGGCTAGCGCACTGTAGTGTGTAGCCTACAACAGTTATACAATACAAAAACAACTTAAATTGATATAAAACAAGTGCAAAAACTGTAAAAAGCAGAAGGCAAATGCAATTTTAACTTTTTAAAGCACAGATCAGTTAGAAATTCACTTTTTAGGCGGGAAAAGGCAGTCGGAGCAAAAAAAAAAACAGAGGAAAAAAAAACTTAAATCTGGAAAAGTCTCTCTTGGGTCTCTCTGTTGCCTGTATCACTCTGCAGGACACCACGAGGAGCTTTGCAGAGTTGTATACAATAACAAACTTTAAATCATAGATTTGCTAAAAAAAACTGGCATTTTAGGCGGAATTAGTTAAGACAGCAAGAAAAGCAGAAAAGTGATACTTAATCACTCCAAAGTCACTCTTTTGTCTCTGCTGTAGACTCTGCAGAACACCTGGAAGGCACTTGCTGAGCGGAATACAAGCGTAAAAACTGTGCAAATGAGGTTTTTATAGCAGGGAAGTGAAAGAGATAGAAATTAGCCCAAAAAGGCCAATAAACTACTAACTTCGGGGCTGAAACCACTCCTCCAGGGACAGATAGCCTGCTCAAAGCTCCCCTCTCTCACAGGTGAACAGAGAAACTTCCTTCTATCCAAGTAAGGTATGGCAACACAGAAACTTCTAACACAGCCCTGGATTCAGCAGTAACATGAAAACTGGACTATACTAGTTCAGAAAGGTGAGAAACAAGTGTATGTATGTGTGTGTGTATGTGTATATATATATATATATATATATATGTATATATATATATATATATATATATATATATATATATATATATATATATAATATTTTCAGAAAATAGAGCAGATACAATCAAAACAAAACTTTACCCACTTAACCAGTTAAAAAGCTTAAAACTGAGCCCTGTTCCAGCAGTCTTCAATCAGACAAGTTCTAACTGCACAGTCCTGCCACTAGGGTACAGAGAAACCTTCTCCAAAAAAGACGGCCTGGATCAGTGCACAAGTTATACAAACAAAGCTAGATCCAGCCGGCCTGAATCTAGTCTATGCTACAGCAAACAAGGCGTACCGATTTCGGAAAGAAACAGTTCAAGTAAGCAAGCGCAATAAGCCTTAAACCAGAAATTCCCAGCTCAGAAGGGCAGAATCTAGCCTCTCCTCCCACAAGAGTGCAGACCACAGACCTTCTTAATGTAAAATAACTGGCATGAAGCCCAAGTCCTTAACCCAAAACTAATACACTTTTAGAATAACAGACACTGAGCCTTCAATCAGCAGTTCCCAACTTAGAAGGATGTAAGCTACCTGTCCTGCCACAACAGTGCAGACCACAAACCTTCTTAATGTAAAACAACTGGTTTGAAGCCCAATTGCTCAAACCAAGGGCCTTCGAATAACAGTTACAATTTAATCAGGCTACTAACAATCAGTAATAAAGGCAGCAGAATAAATTCAATTGAGTACTTTTAAGAAGAGGCAAAAGCAAAATAAGGTAATAAAGTAGGAAGAAACACAAATACAGAAAGGTAGATGAAGTGCAATTTTTTTTTTTTTGAGATGGAGGAAACAGAGCAGATTAAGATACTATAGGGGAATGCCCGTCCCAAGTGCTCTCTCTCTACACTGCAGAGGAGATGGGACTGGTAGGAGTATCCAAAATCAAAATATGATCTCACTGTACTCAGTTGCGTGAGCAAATGAGATGGGTCCAGGAGGAGTGTGCAAAAAGAGATTTACAGCAGGGGCGGGCAATTCCAAAGCCACCAAGATTAACACCACAACAAGAAACAGGGAGGGGGGGTGGGGAACTAACTGCAGAGAGACAGACAGTATTTACAGAATCAAAGACGCACAATATTTACTGACTCAAATCTTAAATAAGTGCAGAGAAATATACTTAAATCAGCTTGTGCCCAATTGATATATGTAGACAAGTTTCAGTAGCCAGCAACTCAATTTAAAATGATTACTAGAAATGTAACCAACACAGATTTTAATGCTAGCAGAAACCCCCAATCTAACACTAACAAAGGAATTTCAAAGCAGTCTAACAACTTTCAGTGAGCTCAGATGGCTACACTTTTTCACACTTCAGGCAGCTTAACTACAGAGAGAGAGAGAGACACAGTATTTTCTTTCTCTCTCACACACACACACATGCACACTCTCTCTCTCACACACACACACACACACACACACACACACACACACACACACACACACACACACACACACACACACTCTCTTTCTCACACACACACTCTCTCTTTCTCTCTCTCTCTCACACGCACTCACACTCTCTCTCGCACACACACATGCACTCTCTCGCACACACACACGCACTCGCACACACACACGCACTCTCACACACACACACTCCTCTCTGTCACACACACTCTCTCTTTCTCTCACACACACACACACACACACACACACACACACACACACACACTCTCTCTCTCTCTCTCACACAGACACACACACACTCTCTCTCACACAGACACACACACGCGCACTGTCTTGCACACACACACGCACTCTCACACACATGCACACTCCTCTCTATCACACACACACTCTCTCTCTCACACACACACACACACACACACACACACACACACACACACACACACACTCTCTCTCTCTCTCTCTCTGACACACGCACACTTTCTCTGTCTCTCATACACAGTCTCTCGCACATGCTCTCTCTTTCTCGCACACACTGTCTCAAACACGGACACACACACACTCTCTCTTGCACATGCAGTCTCGCACACACTCTCTCTCTGTCTCACTCACATGCGCACACACACACGTGCACACACTCTCTCTCACACACACTCTCTCTCACACACACTCTCTCTCACACACACACACACACACACACACACACACACACACACACACACACACACACACACACACACACACACACACACACTCTCTCACACACACACAAACACACACACTTTCTCTCTATCTCACACATACAAACACACACACTTTCTCTCTAGCGCACACACGCACACTCTCTCTCTCTCTCTCTCTCACACACACACACACACACACACACACACACACACACTTTCTCTGTCTCTCATACACAGTCTCTCGCACATGCTCTCTTTCTCGCACACACTGTCAGTCTCTCTCTATCACGCACTCTCTCACACACGCTCTCTCTCACACACGCACTCTTGCACATGCAGTCTCTTACACGCACTCTCTCTCACACACACACACGCATGCACTCTCTCTCTCACACACACACACACACACACACACACACACACACACACACACAGTCTCTCTCTCTCCCACACACACACACACACACACACACACACACACACACACACACACACACACACACTCTCTCTCTCTCTCTCTCTCTCTCTCTCACACACACACACACACTCACACACACGCACACACACTCTCTCTCTTCTCTCTCACACACACACACACACACACTCTCTTCTCTCTCTCTCTTAGCCTCCCAGATTCAGTAGGCATTGGCCTTCAAAGAACTGGTCTTTTCCAATCCCTTCCAGGCCTTCTCAGTCCAAACCCAGGAACAGCAGACCAGCAAGACTTCAGTCTCAGGCTACACACAGATCTAAGCAGTGGGGGGCTCCCACTTCCAAAGCAGGGAGTAGTAAGCCACCCCACTACGGAAAAATGGCACAATGACTTAACCTTAACCCTTCCAAGCCCTGCTCAACTACTTGCTCCCTTAGGAGGAAAGCTTGCCCTGCATGCAAAAAACTGGGAACTCATTACACAGGACAAATGGGTTTTGAACATAGTTTCCAGAGGATACAGATTCCACTTCCACACACTACCAACCCCAAATGGTTGGCCAGACCTCCCCCCAAATCGATGGGTAGAGGCCCAACAGCAGGTTCTCTCTCTTCTCAGTATAAGGGCTGTTCAACCTGTCCCAGCAGTGCAAAGGGGACAAGGTCTTTATTAAAGACTTTTTCTGGTACCCAGAAAAGAAAATTCCTGGTGTCCTATCCTGTACCTCTCTATTCTCAACACCTTTCTGGTTGTTCCAAAATTCAAAATATTAACTCTTCAACAGCTTCTAACTATGGTAGCCAAGGATTCCTGGCTGGCAACCCTAGACTTAAAGGAAGCTTACCTGCACATCCCGGTAAGAGAATCCTGCAGACAATACCTACGTTTCAGGGCGGGCTCCATGCACTTTCAGTTCTCTGCACTTCCCTTTGGCTTATCTACTGCGCCCGGGGTGTTCACAAAGTGTCTAGCTCCATCCATTGCATTTTGCAGGCAGAGAAATATTCAGATTTACCCATACTTGGACGATTGTCTGATTCAGGCAGA
This sequence comes from Protopterus annectens, assembly GCF_019279795.1. NCBI lineage: Eukaryota > Metazoa > Chordata > Ceratodontiformes > Protopteridae > Protopterus > Protopterus annectens. The sequence goes on from NC_056729.1 coordinate 951,086,962, forward strand.
AAGCCAGGACTTGCTATTACAACACCTGGCATTTGTAAAGAAACTTCTAACCTCACTGGGGTACACCATCAACGAAAAGAAATGTCACCTAGTACCTTGCCAGCAGATTGTATTCCTGGGAGCAAGCTTGAACACAACTTCCCAGATGGCATTCCTCACTCAGGAGAAGCAAGTTTATTTGACAACCTACTTCAAACTATTGGCCACAAAACCCCAGCTATCTGCAAGGAAAATACTGCAAGCTCTGGGGTTCATGGCCTCTTGCATTCTGCTAATTCCATGTGCAAGACTGCATATGAGGAAACTCCAATGGTATCTAAAAAGTCTATGGTGTCAACGTTCTCAGGACCTGGAAACAATGATTTCTATCATTCCTTGTCTAAGGACAGAGTTCCTTTGGTGGGCAGAGGCCTGCTACCACAACAAGGAATTCCCTTTCACTCTACCCCTGCCGCCCATACCCTAACAGACACATCAGACTATGCATGGGAGGCTCACATGGCAGGGCAGTGCATTCAGGGCAAATGGAACCCGAGACAGATGCACCTGCATATCAGTCAAAAATAAATGTTAGCTGTACAGAATGCTCTGACAGCCTTTAAAGACCTTATTTTTCCAGGACAACTAGTGATAAAGACAGACAACACCACAGTTAAGTGGTACATAAACAAGCAGGGGGGAACCTACTCCTACCCTCTCTGCAGACTAGCCATGGCTCTGTGGAACACAGCCTTGAGCTACCAAGTACACGTACAAGCTCAATTCCTGCCAGGCAAACTAAATTCACTGGCAGATGACTTAAGCAGAAATCTCATGGACCCACACGAATGAAAACTAGAACCGAAAATATCCAACTTCTTGAGGAACAAATGGGGGACTCCAGAGGTAGACCTGCTTGCCTCCCATTAGAACTACCAATTGAACAAATTCTGCACCAGAACTCCCCACAGTCAAACTTGGAAAGTGGATGCCTTGTCCTTTACCTGGGAAAGCCTCTTGGTTTATGCCTTTCCCCCTCTGCTTCTCCTCTCGAAAGTTCTACTAAAGATCAAACAGGACAAGCCAAGGACAATACTGATTGCACCAGACTGGCCACGCCAGCACTGGTACCCCCTCTTGCACAGTATGACACTGCTACAACCATGGCACCTGCCTCAGACCCCTTGCCTGCTGTCCCAGCAGGCGGGCCAGATTCTGCACCCTCAGCTTCAAACCCTGAACCTTGCAGCCTGGCTAATTCCATGAACTCTCCCTTAGCATCCCTCAGTAAGCAGGTGCTGGATGTCATTCTGGAGGCAAGGATGCCTAGTACCAGAAAATCCTATGCTGAAAAGTGGAAAAGATACTGTTCCTGGAGCCAGGCTCAGGGGATGGGCACAACGGTGCCCAGCTTACCTCATATTTTAGAGTACTAAACAGAAATGCTCCACAAGGGCCTATCCTTCTCATCAGTTAAGATTCATGCCTCTGCCATTTCTGCACATTATAATACTGAGCCACCCCTCTTCTCTCTCCCCTTGCCAAAACAATTACTTAGAGGGGCCAAAAATGTAAGAGCCCCCCAGGAGAGCTCTCACTCCAGCCTGGGACCTTAAATTTGTATTGGAACAGCTCACTTTTCTCCCCTTTAGCCAGCTGCAACAGCAGACTTGAAATTCCTTTCTTGGAAAACAGCCTTACTTCTAGCCATCACTTCAGCAAGAAGAGTGACTGAATTACAGGCCCTTATGGCAGTGGAACCCTTCATTGTCTTCCATGCGGACAGAGTTTACCTCCGGACTAATCCTTCCTTTATGCCCAAGGTGGTGTTTAGTGTGGCCCTAAACCAGTCCATTCATTTGGCTACTTTTTTCCCTGATCCACAAAACAAAGGGGAACCGGATACTGCACTCTCTGGATGTGCACAGACAACTTAGATTCTATTTGGACAGGACTAAGCCTCTCAGAAAATCTGAGCAGCTGCTAGTTGGCTTTGCTGCAGGGGCAGAGGAGAAGGCCATTTCAAAGCAAACCATTTCCAAATGGATAACCCATTGCATTCATTTCTGCTACAAGCACCATGGAAAACCTACCCCACAGGGGATAAGATCACATTCCACCAGGGCTGTATCTACCTCTACGGCATTTCTCAGAGGAGTCCCTACCAGGAACATCCTGGAAGCTGCTTACCTGGAGCTCTGTATATACCTTCACGAAGCATTACCACCTGCCTATCTTTTTCTAAATCCAGAGCTGAATTTGCCACAGCAGTCTTGCTGGGCTTAATAGCTGGCCCTAATGCTCTTTAACTACCTCCTCCCTTCCTTAGCTTTGGGAATCAACCCAAATGTAATGACTGCAACAGTGAAACACAAAGAACATAGTACAGTTGTGTACACTTACCATAAATGTAGATGTTCGAGGTATTCACTGTTGCAGTCCTGGTTACCCTCCCTCCAGCTCCCTGACTTCTCTTGGCTCTACCTTTTCTTCTTGTTTGGTATATATTTTTGCATGTGTATTTGCTTTTTGGTGGGGGTCTACCATACCATATAATTGCTTCCTTTTGTGGGGGCACCTGACATCTGGGACAAGAAAAACTGATGTAATGGCGTCGGCTGCATGTTTTATACCCTGATGACCTGACGTCATGGAAGAAGCGACAGCATCCGACGAAGAAATCCGAAGACTCTGGTATTCAGGCCGGCTGGGGGCTACTTGCAGGCAGATAACCCAAATGTGATGACTGCAACAGTGAATACACTCGGACGTCTATATTTGTGGTAAGTGTACACAACTGTACTTTCTAAGCTAGCCTTCTATGGCAAAAACTCCCAATGACTTCTTCTCCCCCCTCTGCCCGCCTTTCACTCACCAAATGCTAGGAGGAAGGCTCTCCCTCTGCAAAGAAAATTGGCTTTCTGTAACAAAGGACCAATAAGTCTTAAAGATAATTTTTCAGGGATACGCATTCTCTTTCAGCGAACTCCCAGTTTCAAAAGGGTACTCAGACTTACCTCCGAATCAGTGGGCAGAGGTATTGAAATAGGTACAAACTCTCATATCCCAGGGGGTAGTAGAACCTGTCCCTCAGATCAAACAGGCAAAGGCTTTTATTCCAGACTATTCCTTGTTCCCAGAAAAGAGGGCACTTGGCACCCCATCCTGGATCTATCCATTCTGTACACCTCCCTGGTGATCCCCAAATTCAGAATGCTAACTTTGCAGCAGTTGCTATCTGTGCTGACAAAACTGCCTGTCTAGTGACTGTAGACCTAAGATGCCCACCTCTACGTTTATAAGGGAATCCTGCAGGAAATTCCTGTGCTTTAGAGCAGGCTCACAACACTTTCAGTTCTCTGCGCTACCCTTTGGTTTATCTACTGCACCCAGAGTATTCACCAAATGCTTAGCCCCAAGACAGAGAAATATACAGATTTACCCTTACCTGGATGACTGCCTCATTCAGGCAGAGTGCAAAGAAAAGCTGCTCCAGGACCTTCTCTTTGTCAAAACCTTCCTAAGGCTAGCGTTATCCATCAATGAGAAGAAATCAAAGCAAACACCCTCCAGGTAGATCATTTTCTCGGGAGCACTGCTAGACACAGCATCCCAAATGGCCTTCCTTATCTCCAGAAATGCAGAGCTTTCTGCCACTCTGCTTTACCCAGCTGGCTTCCAGAAGTCACCTCACTGCGAGGAAGTTCCTGCAAGCCCTGGGGTACATGGCATCTTGCATCCTTCTAATTCCTCTGGCCAGGCTTCACATGAGGAAACTTCAGTGGTATCTAAAGAACCTTTGGTGTCAGCACTCTCGGCCTTTAGAGACCTTTCTCCCGCTGATCCTCTGTGTAAGGGCAGAGTTTCTCTGGTGGGCAGGGGCCTGTGCCAAGAACAAGAGTCTTCCCTGCATACTCCAGCTTACCTGCCCAGACCATCACCACCAATGCCTCAGACATTGCTTGGGGTGCTCACCTAGCAGGCAGGTGCACCCAAGGTCTTTGGTATGCACAGCACCTTGCCTTACACATCAGTCAGAAGGAAATGATGGCAGTACAAAAGGCTCTGATATCCTTCAAACCCTATCTCAGGCCAGGGGTTCTCCTTATCAAAACAGACAACACCACAGTAATGTGGTATATCAACAAACGGGGAGGGACCCAATATTACCCTCTGTGCAGGCTAGCCTTGAACCTCTGGCTGACAGCCGCCTCCATGGGTTTACACCTAACTGCCTAGTACCTACCAGGGTCAACAACACCCTGACAGACCACCTAAGCAGAAACGTACTGGACCCCCACGAATGGCAGCTCCATAGGGAAATCTTTTTGCAAGTCATTCAGGAGTGGGGAACTCCAGAGATGGATCTCTTTGCTTCGCACCTCAACCACCAGCTAAACAAATTCTTTACCAGGGAGTATCACCACCTAGCGTTGAAGGTGGATGCCTTGATCTTCCCCTAGAATTTCCTCTTTATGTACGCATTCCCTCCTCTGGTTTTTCGTGTTTCACTGTTGCAGTCATTACATTTGGGTAATCTGCTGGCAGGTTGCCCTCAGTCGGCCTGATTAACAAAGTCTTGGGTCCTGCATCGGTTGCTGTCCCTTCTTCCATGACGTTAGGTGTCAGGGGTATAAAACATGCAGCCGACGCCATTACATCAGTCTTTCTTGCCAAGCGGTGCCCGAAGCAGAAGCAGTTCGCAAGTGCCTATCGGCCGACTCCTGAAATTTTCATTTTCCAGTTTCAGGACCGAAATCTTCAACTAAAAAGCTAAGCACCCCGTTGGGGAAACTTTTTCTTGCTCCTTACTGATGTCAGTAAAAGTTAATAATTGCATTACTTGTGGGAAGCAAATGCCTCATAAGGATTTCCATTTGTACTGTATTCCTTGCCTAGGCCCTGACCACAATGTACCTTGCTGTCGGTTTTGTACTAAGTTTAATCAACGCACTATTAAACGTCTGTATATTTTTGCTTCTAAATATTTTGGATCACGCTTTAATTATCCAGAAATGTCATCTGTTAGCAATCCGACTACTGGAATACCTAAAAAAACGCAAAGAAAAAGACAGAGACAGGCCGTCGAGGTCCAAAACTGACGACGACGCTTCTCCTAAGCAAGTCGCCAGTTTGCCGGTACTCAGTGAGGCGCTTTCGCAGCCCCTGATACCTGCTACTTCTGATTCGCAGGCCTCTACTGAGACCCATTCGGAGTCCAGTATGCCGCGAGATGCTTCAATTATGGAATCCGCAGATGTCTCTACCTTAGATGGGTCCGGAGCCGCTGTGCAGGTACCGGCTTCTGAGGGTGTTTTCAGGCCTACAGATATGTATATTAGACCGACACAATCTTCAAAACTAAGGCCAAAATCTAAATCTATATCTAAAAAAATGACGATTGGGCCACATGTGCAGGCCCCTATGCCTAAAAAACAAATGATCAAAATGGCTGAAGATTTAATTACTCTGATCAGGGGTAGCCAACCCCCCCCCTCCCCCCCTCCCCCCCTTCTAAGAGGCCAAGGCAAGACATTGATTATGAATCTTCTGAACAGGATTCTATTTCTTCTGACTCTTCTAATGAACAGGTTTTGGGTATACCTACTTATGAGGACTCTGATGCAGAAGATTCCATTCCTTCTGCTTCTCCCCCTGAGGATTTTTCTTTTGGGGAAACTTTACATACCTTATGGGAACATTTCCACTGGGAAAGTCAGGATTTCTCTGAATCAAAAAAAAAAACTTAGGGATTTTCTTCTACTTCCTCAGCATAGGCCTTTGGCTATACCTCCTGTCCTAGACATTGTTGATGATGTTTTTTCAGAATCTAGTATGGCTCCTGATTCTCTGCCTTCGGTTCCTTGTAAGCCAGACAGATACTACAGGGTTCCTGACTCCCACAAATTCCTTTTCAAAAATCCTATTGCAGATCCTGAATCCATTTCTCAGGGTCCCAAGGGCATTAAGGCTTCTACTGCTAAAAATCCTACCCCTTCTGATAGAGATTCCAGGGCGTTGGATAGATGGGGTAAGAAGGTTTACACTTCTGCAACCTTGGCAATCAGGGCTTTAAACTGTCAATTTTATATGCTTAAATACCAGCAGCATATCATGGGACTGCTTAAACAGAAAATTATGTTAATTTCTGACTGTGTGGATAATAAAGATTTACAGGATTTATTGCATTCAGCTGAACAAATTGGACAACATACTTTGCAATGTGGTTTTGATTCTTTGGAGGCCTCTTGCAGGGCTGGTGTAACTGGCTCTGTGCTAAGAAGGCATGCTTGGCTCAAAGAGCAAACTCTGCCTGATCGTGTAATTGTTGGATGCTCCTTTACAACAGGGCCATCTCTTTGGTAATAAGGCTGAAGAAGTTTTAAAAAGGATGGAAGATAAAGCTAAATCTATGCAAACTGTGAACGATTTCTTACAAGTGCAACCTTCAAGATTTAGTAGGCACTGGCCTACTAAGAACTGGTCTTTTCCAGTTCCTTTGAGAGTCACTCAAGTCTAACCCAGACATTCCAAAGGCTCCAGGTTTCAGTCACAAGGGACTTTTAGAACAAAACAATGGGGTGCCTCCTCCTCTAAATTTAGAAACAACAAGGCACCTCCCTATGGTATGCAGTCTCAATGACTTCCCTCTACACTTACCAGGCACTTACCTTTCAGCCGCCCCTTTGGGGGGAAAACTGGCACTTCATGTAAGAAACTGGCAAGTTATAACCCAGGACAAATGGGTTTTAAATATAGAATCCCAGGGATACAGATTTCATTTAGACAAGTTGACAATCCCAAACGGGTGGCCAGAGGCCCAGAAACAAGTACTGTCTCTCATGAACATGGGAGCTATTCAATCAGTCCCAGAAGAGGAAAAGGGACAAGGTTTCTACTCGAGGCCTTTCCTGGTACCCAGAAAAGACAAATCATGGCGTCCAATTCTGGACTTATTTACTCTAGACATTCCAAAATTCAAGATGCTGACTCTTCGATAGTTACTTCCTATGCTAGGCAAAGATGCCTGGTTGGTAACTCTTGACTTAAGAGGCTTACCTGCATATCCCAATCAGGGAATCTTGCAGAAGATACCTCCTCTTCAAAGCAGGCTATTTGCATTACCATATGTTCATCGTGTTTCACTGCTGCAGTCATTACACTTGGGTTATCCTGCCGTCAGGCGGGCCCGCAGTCGGCCTGAGTTCCAAAGTCTTGGTCTGGCGTCAGTTGCTGTCGCCTCTTCCCTGACGTCAGCGCGCCAGGGGTATATAAGAAGCAGCCGATGCCATTTTCTTCAGTCTTTCTTGCCGCGCGGTGCCTGAAGCAAAAGCAGTTCGCAAGTGCCGGTCGGCCAACTCCTGAGATTTCATATTCGATTTCAGAACCAAAGTCTTCAATAAAGCTAAGTACCCCGTTGGGGAAACTTTTTCTTGTCTCAGACCGATGTCAGTAAAAGTTAATAATTATATTTCTTGTGGGAAGCAAATGCCTCATAAGGATTTTCATTCTTACTGTATTCCATGCCTAGGCCCAGACCACGACGTCACTAGTTGTCGGTTTTGTGCTAGATTTAACAAATGCACTATTAAACGTCGGTTTGATTTTGCTCACCATTACTTTGGGCAAAGGTTTAATTATACAATGCCGTTGGAACAACCGACGACCGGAATGCACAAAAAACCGCAAAGATAAGGATAGGCATCTGAGGCCCAAAACTGACGACGGAGCCTTTTCTAGGCCAGTCGCCGGTTTTCAGTGAGGTGCTTTCGCAGCCCCTGACACCCGCTACCACAGAACCACAGGCCGTGACCGACTCCCACGTGGAGGCACCTAGGCCTCTGGATACTCAAGGTATTGGGCCAACGGAGATTAACCCTTCAGATGGGTCCGGAGCCGCTGAGCAGGCATCGGCGTCTGAGGGTGTTTTCAAGCCTACTCTACTTACCATTGCAATTACAGCCAAAACTAAGCCTACATTAAAGACAAAGAAGCAAGTACAGCATTCACCTGGACAGGCCTCCATGCCTAAAAAACAGATGCTCAAGATGGCCGAAGACATGATTACTCTGATCAGGGGTTCCCATCCCCCTCCTGATAAAAGGCCTAGGCAGGATGCAGACTCTGATTCCTCTGACCAGGATTCCATATATTCTGATTCCTCTTCAGACCAGGGATATTCTTTGCCCTCCTATGAGGATTCTGATGCTGAAGAATCAGTTCCTTCAGCCTCTCCTCCTGAGGATTACTCTTTTGGGGAAACTCTACATACCATGAGGGATCATTTCCATTGGGAAGGCCAGGATTACTCAGAATCCAAGAAAAGGCTCAGAGACTTTCTTTTGCTGCCTCAGCACAGGCCCCTTGCCATTCCACCAGTGTTGGATATTGTGGATGATGTGTTCTCTGAATCTAGTTTGAATCCTGATTCTTTACCTCCAGCTCCAGTTAAGCCAGACAGGTACTACAGAGTCCCTGACTCTCACAAATTTCTTTATAAAAACCCTGTTGCTGACCCAGAAACTATTTCCCAGGGTCCCAAAGGGGTTAAGGCTTCCACGGCTAAGAATCCAGTTCCCTCGGATAGGGACTCTAGAGCATTAGACAGATGGGGAAAGAAAGTTTACACCTCTGCAACTTTATTAGTGAGAGCTCTAAATTGCCAGTTTCATATGCTTAAATACCAACAATACTTACTGTCTCAATTAAAAGTTCAAATGCAGAACAACCTGACTATAAGGAAATGCAGGATTTATTGAATGCAGCTGAACAAGTGGGAAAGCATACTTTGCAATGTGGTTTTGATTCATTAGAAGCTTCTTGTAGAGCAGCAGTTGCAGGATCTGTGATTCGAAGACATACTTGGTTAAAACAACAAAGTTTACCAGATCATGTTAAGGTAAAATTATTGGATGCTCCTTTGCAACAAGATAATTTATTTGGTATTAAGGCAGAAGAGGTATTAAAGAAAATGGAAGATAAGGCAAAATCTATGCAAACAGTGAAGGATTTCTTACAGGTACAGCCACCACGATTTAGCAGAAATTGGCCTACAAAGAATTAGTCCTTTCCAGTGTCAGACAGGCCACAAAGAGGCAGATACAGACGCCCAAGAGGCAGATCTCAGCCACAAGGCTCTTACAAACCACGACAGTGGGGTGCTTCAAACCCAAAACAAGGTGAGGATAATTCACAACTTTACAGGAAACAGTCCCAATGACTTCACCCTTCCAATGCCAAACTCTTCCCTTTTGGCAGCTCCCTTAGGGGGGAAACTAGCACTTTTTATCAAAACTGGCAAGCAATCACCAAAGACAAATGGGTGCTGAATATTGTGTCTCAAGGTTACAGGTTTCACTTTCACACTTTTCCAAGGCTAAAAGGAATGCCAAACCTGCCACAAAATCAATGTGCAGAGGCACAAAAACAAATTACAGCTCTCATGGACATGAGAGCTATTCAAAAAGTACCACAGCAGGAAAAAGGACAAGGATTTTACTCAAGACTCTTCCTGGTACCCAGAAAGGACAAAGCCTGGAGACCCATTCTGGACCTTTCCACTCTAAATACTTACCTGGATGTTCCGAAATTCAAAATGCTGACTCTACACCAGCTCCTTCCCATGTTGGGCAAGGAAGCTTGGCTTGTTACTTTGGACCTCAAAGAGGCATACCTGCATGTCCCTATCAGACAAAATTGCAGAAGATACCTCAGAGTCATAGCTGGTTCAATGCACTACCAATTCTCTGCACTGCCCTTTGACTTATCTACTGCGCCCAGGGTCTTCACCATGTGCCTGGCACCAGTAATTGCATTTTGCAGACAAAAAGGAATTCAAATATATCCATATCTGGACGACTGCCTGATTCAAGCAGAGAGCAAGGACATTCTTCTACAGCATCTGGCATTCGTAAAAAGATTATTAAGTTGCCTAGGGTACACAGTAAACGAAAATAAATCAAAACTAGTGCCCTCACAAGAGATAATATTCCTGGGTGCCAGCTTAAATACAACGGCCCAGATGGCTTATCTCACGCCAGACAAACAAGGACAACTAACTCAGTATTTTCAAATGAATGCAACAAAAGTCCCAACTCCCTGCAAGAAAAATTCTGCAGGCCTTGGGATTCATGGCATCCTGCATACTACTAATTCCATATGCAAGACTGCATATGAGGAAATTACAGTGGTACCTAAAAAGTGTTTGGTCTCAACATTCACACAGCTTGGAGACAGTAATACCACTAATTCCCTGCCTACAACAGGAGTTTCAATGGTGGTCACAGGCATGTCACCTCAACAAGGGTCAGCCTTTCACTCTTCCCACAGCCAGGCAGACTTTAACAATGGACGCCTCAGATTATGCCTGGGGAGCACACATGGCAGGAAAATGTATTCAGGGCAAATGGACCACAGACCAAATGCATCTTCACATCAATCAAAAAGAGATATTGGCTGTACAAAATGCTCTTACAGCTTTCAAGGATCTTCTGCACCCAGGACAATTGCTATTAAAGACAGACAACACCACTGTAATGTGGTACATAAACAAGCAAGGGGGCACTGTAATGTGGTACATAAACAAGCAAGGGGGCACTCATTCTTACCCCCTATGCAGACAAGCCATGACCTTGTGGAACACAGCTCTAGCCTACCAAGTTCATCTGCAAGCACAATTCCTGCCAGGAAAGAAAAACACTCTGGCAGACGACTTAAGCAGAAACATCATGGATCCTCACGAGTGGAAACTAAATCCACAAGTCTTCAGCATGATAGTGCACAAATGGGGGTGCCCAGACATAGATCTTTTTGCCTCACCACTGAGTTACCAACTACAAAAATTCTGCACAAGGACTTATCTCACACAAGCATGGAAAGTGGATGCTCTTTCATTCAGCTGGAAAAGCCTAAATGTTTATGCCTTCCCACCTCTGCCTCTCCTTACAAAGGTACTCCTAAAAGCCAGACAAGAAAAAACACATATGATTCTGATTGCTCCAGACTGGCCATGCCAGCATTGGTACCCAATCCTAAAGAACTTAGCTCAAGGCCCACCTTGGATTTTGCCTCAAATTCCACACCACCTGAGTCAGCAAAAGAATCAGATACTGCGCAGTCAGCTCAAGACCTTAAAGCTTCATTAGCCAAACAGACAACTTCTCTCTCTAAAGCTGTTATGGATGTCATTTTGGAGGCCAGGAGGCCTAGCACCAGGAAATCTTATTCAGAAAAGTGGAAGAGATTCTGTGCCTGGAATCAGGCTCAAAACCTTGAGCCTCTGGTCCCTAACATTCCTCAGATACTACAATATTTGCCTGAGATGCTGGACAAAGGTCTATCCTTCTCATCCATTAAGATTCACGCTTCTGCCATCTCTGCTCATTACAACACAGATCCTCCTATTTTCTCTCATCCATTGCTAAAGCAGTACCTCAGAGGGGCTAAAAACATAAGACCGCCCCAGAGAGCACCAACACCAACTTGGGACCTCAATTTCGTCTTGGAAAAGCTTACTTTGCCTCCTTTTGAACCAGCCAATTCAGCAGAGTTAAAATTATATATCATAGAAAACTACTCTGCTTCTGGCAATAACCTCAGCACGAAGAGTCTCAGAACTGCAGGCACTAATGGCAGTGGAGCCTTTCATCATTTTCCACCAAGACAGGATTTCTTTAAGAACAAACCCTACCTTTATGCCTAAGGTGGTATCCAGTGTGGTTCTTAACCAAACTATTCACTTGGCAACATTTTATCCAAATCCCCAGCATAAAGGGGAGAGACTTCTACATTCCTTGGGCATACACAGGCAATTGCGCTTCTACTTGGACAAAACAAAAGCTTTCAGAAAATTTGATCAATTGTTTGTATCATATGCTGCAGGATCACAGGGAAAGGCCATTTCAAAGCAGACCATTTCAAAGTGGATAGGACACTGTATCCGGTTCTGCTACACACAGCATGAGAAACCTGTACCTAGTAACATTAGACCACATTCCACCAGGGCAACTGCCACTTCTACTGCCTACCTTAGAGGAGTACGTACCAAGGATATCTTAGAAGCTGCAACTTGGAGTTCAGTGCACACCTTTACCAAGCATTACCATTTGCCTCTTTATTCTAGATCCAGAGCTGTTTTTGCCACTGCAGTGCTGCAGGGCCTCATAGCCACACCAAATCCTCTATAGTGCCAGCCACCCAAACTCAGCTTTGGGATTCTACCAAAGTGTAATGACTGCAGCAGTGAAACACGATGAACATAGTACAGTTTTGTACCTACCATAAATGTAGATGTTCGAGTGTCTTCACTGCTGCAGTCTAGGTTACCCACCCGCCATCCCCTCTTTCTTATCTGGGACTAACCTATACTATATATGTGGTGTATTTGCTGGTTACTGAAGGTTTTATATTTACCTTTTTTGTATGTGTTATTAGCAATATGTATTGTCTACCATTTTTGGGGGCACCTGACATCTGGGGCAAGAAAAACTGAAGAAAATGGCGTTGGCTGCTTCTTGTATACCCCTGGTGCGCTGACGTCAGGGAAGAGACGACAACAACCGATGCCGGACCAAGACTTTGGAACTCAGGCCGACTGTGGGCCCGCCTGACGGCAGGATAACCTAAGTGTAATGACTGCAGCAGTGAAGACACTCGAACATCTACATTTATGGTAGGAACAAAACTGTACTTTCTCTGCACTGCCCTTTGGCTTATCTACTGCGCCCATGGTTTTCACAAAGTGCCTGGCTCCAGTAATTGCATTTTGCAGGCAAATATTCAAATATATCCATACCTGGACGATTGTCTAATTCAGGCAGAAAACAAGGACACTCTTCTAAAACATCTGGCGTTTGTAAAAAGACTTCTAACTTGGCTAGGGTACACCATAAATGAAAATAAATCACAACTTGTACCCTCTCAAAAAATTACATTCCTGGGTGCAAGCTTGAACACAACTGCCCAGATGGCTTACCTTACGCCAGAAAAGCAAATTCATTTGGTGACTTAGTTCAAACAGGTGGCCACAAAAACCCTGCTATCTGCAAGACAAATTCTGCAAGCCTCGGGATTCATGGCCTCCTGCATTCTTCTAATTCCATATGCAAGACTGCATATGAGGAAACTTTAGTGGTACTTAGAGTTTATGGAGTCATCATTGTCACAGCCTGGAAACAATGATTCCCATCATACCTTGCCTGCAACTAGAATTCCTATGGTGGGCAGAGGCCTGCCACCAAAACAAGGGACTGCCATTTACTCCACCCCCTGCTACCCAAACCTTTAACTACAAACGCATCAGACTATGCTTGGGGGGCTCATCTGGCAGGAAGTACATTCAGGGCAAATGGAGCCCAAATCAAATGCACCTTCATATCCATCAAAAGGAGATGCTAGCTGTACAGAATGCACTGACAGCCTTCAAGGACTACCTTCATCCAGGACAATTAATGATAAAGACAGACAACACCACAGTTATGTGGTACATAAACAAGCAGGGGGGGGTACACACTCCTACCCCTTTTGCAGACTAGCCGTGGCATTGTGGAGCACGGCCTTGACCTATCAAATTCAACTACAAGCTCATTTTCTGCTAGGAAAGCTGAATACTCTGGTAGACAAACTAAGCAGAAATCTCATGGACCCACACGAATGGAAATTGGAACCACGGATTTTCAACATGTTGACACGCAAATAGGGGAGTCCAGACTTAGTTCTGGGGTGAGGCAAAATGATCTATCAGCTGGACAAATTCTGCACAAGAACTCCTCACAAAAAAGCCTGGAAAGTGGATGCTCTATCATTCAGCTGGAAAAATCTATCAGTCTGTACCTTTCCCCCTCTGCTCTCCAAAGTTCTACTAAAAGTCAAACAGGACAAGCCAAAATTGATTTTGATTGCTCCAGACTGGCCTCACCCAACACTGGTACCCACTCCTGCGCAATGTGTCACACCTTCCACCGTGGCACCTGCCTCAGACACCTTCCTTACGGTCTCAGCAGAACAACCAAATTCTGCACACTCCGCTCCAAACTTTGAATCTTGCAGCGTGGCTAATCACCTAAATTCACCCTTGGCATCCCTTAGCAAACCTGTGATGGATATCATTTTGGAGGCAAGAAGGCCTAGTACTAGAAAATCTTATGCTGACAAATGGAAAATATTCTGTGCCTGGAATCAGTCACAAGGGATAAGCACAGCAGTGCCCAATATTTCTCAGATTTTGCAATATTTAACTGAGATGCTTCACAAGGGCCTGTCCTTTTCTTCCATAAAAGTCCATGCCTCAGCCATTTCAGCTCATTACAACACAGAACCTCCCTTCTTCTCTCATCCTCTGCTAAAGCAGTGTCTCACAGGGGCCAAAAACTTAAGACCACCCAGGAGAGCTCCAACCCCTGCCTGGGACCTCAATTTTGTATTGGAAAAACTCACTGTCCCTCCTTTCGAGCCAACTGTTACTGCAGACTTAAAATTTCTTTGCTGGAAAACAGCTTTCCTTTTACCAGTCACTTTAGTTAGAAGGATTTCCGAATTACAGGCTCTTATGGCAGTGGAGCCTTTCATTATTTTTCATGCAGACAGGGTGTCTCTCAGGACCATTTCATCCTTCATGCCTAATGTGGTATCTAGTGTGGCTCTTAATCAGACCATTTATTTGCCAACTTTCTTTCCCAATCCACAGAACAAGGGGGTATGGATTCTACATTCATTGGATGTACACATACAACTTAGATTTTACTTAAACAGGACAAAATCTCAAAGAAAATCTGAACAACTACTGGTGGCATTTGCTGCAGGGGCAGAGGGAAAGGCTATTTCAAAGCAGTCTATTTCCAAATGGATAAGCCATTGTATTTGTTTCTGCTATATGTACCATGGTAAAACTATCCCCCAGGGGATCAGATCTCATTCCACCAGGGCTGCATCTACTTCTACAGCCTTTCTCAGAGGTGTACCTACCAGAGACATTCTAGAAGCTGCTACCTGGAGCTCGGTTCATACATTCGTCAAACATTACCATTTACCTGTCTTTAAATCCAGAGCTGGCTTTGCCACTGCTGTTTTGCAGGGCCTTATGGCCAGTCCTAATGCTGTATAAATCCATCCTCCCAACCATAGCTTTGGGAATCTACCCAAATGTAATGACTGCAGCAGTGAAACGCGAAGAACATAGTACAGTTGTATACACTTACTATAAATGTAGTTGTTAGAGTGTATTCACTGTTGCAGTCTTGGATGTTCATCGTGTTACCCTGCTGCAGTCATCACACTTGGGTTATCCTGCCGTCAGGCGGTCCCGCAGTCGGCCAGAGTTCCAAAGTCTTGGTCCGGCGTCGGTTGCTGTCGCTTCCTCCTTGACGTCAGTGCGCCAGGGGTATATAAGAGGCATCCAACGCCATTTTCTTCAGTCTTTCTTGCCGCGCGGAGCCCGAAGCAGAAGCAGTTCGCAAGTGCCGATCGGCCGACACCTGAGATTTTCGAATCGAATTTCAGTCCGAAGTCTTCAATAAAGCTCAGTACCCCATTGGGGAACCTTTTCTTGCCTCAGTCCGATGTCAGAAAAAGTTAACAATTGCATTTCTTGTGGGAAGCAAATACCTCATAAGGACTTCCATTCTTATTGTATTCCTTGCCTAGGCCCAGACCACAGCGTCGCATGTTGTCGGTTTTGTGCTAGGTTTAATAAACGAACTATCAAACGCCGTTTTGACTTCGCACGACATTGCTTTGGTAGGAAATTTAATTATATCATGCCGTCGGAGCAGCCGACGACTGGCATGCATAAAAAACGCAAGGATAAGGACAGGTAGCCTAGAACCAAGCCAGACTCCGAGGCCTCTGCTGGGCCTGTTGCCGGTTCTCCGGTTTTCAGTGAGGCGCCTACGCAGCCCCTGACGACCACGGAAATGGAACCCCAGACAGCTTCGGATTCTCAAGCGGAGTGTACTAGGCCGTCGCAACCATTTTCATTAGGCCCTTCCGACACCGGAGCAGAAGGTGATCCCGGTGCAGTAGAAACGCCTTTGGTTTCAGAAGGTGTCTTCAGACCGACTGCACTCGCCATTAAATCTTATGCTAAGCTAAAAACTCCATTAAAACCAAAAAAGACTGTACATCAATCTCCTGTTCAAGGCCCCATGCCTAAGAAACAGATGCTTAAGATGGCTGAAGATTTGATTTCCCTAATCAGGGGTTCCCATCCCCCTCCTGATAAAAGGCCAAGACAAGAGGAGGACTATGCTTCCTCAGACCAGGTTTCTATTTCCTCAGATTCTTCTGAGGAACAGGATTACGCTTTTCCCCCTTATGAAGATTCTGATGCTGAAGACTCTATTCCCTCAGCATCTCCCCTGAAGACTTCTCCTTTGGGGAAACTTTACATACCATGAGGGAACATTTCCACTGGGAAGGCCAGGACTACTCTGATTCTAAGAAAAGGCTCCGAGAGTTTCTTTTACTACCCCAGCACAGACCACTTGCTATCCCTCCAGTTTTAGATATTGTGGATGATGTTTACTTAGAGTCTAGTCTAAATCCAGACTCCCTACCTCCTGCTCCAGCCAAACCAGACAGATACTACAGAGTACCTGACACACGCAAATTCCTTTATAAAAGCCCTCTGGCTGATCCAGAAACAATTTCCCAGGGTCCCAAAGGGGCTAAAGCTTCTTAAAGCTTCTATGGCTAAAAATCCTGTACCCTCTGAAAGGGATTCCAGAGCCCTAGATAGATGGGGAAAGAAGATATACACCTTCTTCTACTCTGGCTATGAGAGCATTAAATTGTCAGTTTCAAATGCTGAAATATCAGCAATTCCTAATGTCTCAATTAAAACAAAAACTGAGCACACATTCTGAACAGGCTGAATTCAAGGAAATGCAGGATCTGTTGCATGCAGCTGAACAGGTGGGCAAACATACTTTACAATGTGGATTTGATTCATTGGAAGCTTCCTGTAGAGCAGCTGTTACTGGGTCTGTCATACGCAGACATGCTTGGTTAAAAGAACAAACCCTACCTGATCAGGTTAAAGCAAAATTATTGGATGCACCTTTACAGCAGGATGTCTTATTTGGTGTCAAAGCAGAAGAGGTTTTAAAGAAAATGGATTATAAGGCAAAGTCTATGCAGACGGTCAAGGATTTTTTTACAGGTACAACCCCCTCGTTTCAGTAGAAATTGGCCAACAAAAAACTGGTCCTTTCCAGCTTCTGACAGACCACAGAGGGGCAAATACAGACACCCAAGGGGCATAGATAAGATACAAGACCCTTACAAACCTTGCCAATGGAGTGCCACAACCCAGAAAGGAGGTGAAGACAGGCCCCAAGCTAGCAGAAGACAAACACAATGACTCAACCCTCCAACTACAAAGCAAATCTCTCTTGGCAGCTCCCTTGGGAGGAAAATTAGCACTTTTTGCAGACAACTGGCACATCATCACAAAAGACAAATGGGTCCTAAACATTGTCTCACAAGGATACAGATACCACTTTCATACCTTGCCAAGGATAAAAGGAATGCCAAACCTGCCACCAAATCAATGGGCAGAGGCACAAAAACAAATTACAGCTCTCATGGACATGAGAGCCATTCAACAGGTACCTACACAGGAGCAAGGACAAGGATTTTACTCAAGACTCTTTCTAGTCCCCAGAAAGGACAAAGCATGGAGACCCATTCTGGATCTTTCAGTTCTGAACACCTATCTGCAAGTACCAAAATTCAAGATGCTAACTTTACAGCAGCAGCTTCCCATGCTGGGCAAGAAGGATTGGCTAGTAACGTTGGATCTCAAGGAGGCATACCTACATGTCCCTATCAGACAAAATTGCAGAAGATACCTCTGCTTCATTGCAGGTTCAACCCATTATCAATTCTCTGCACTGCCCTTTGGCTTATCTACTGCGCCCAGGGTCTTCACAAAATGCCTGGCACCAGTAATTTCATACTGCAGACAAAGAGGAATTCAAATATACCCATACCTGGACGACTGCCTTATTCAAGCAGAAAGCAAGGACATTCTTTTAAAACATCTGGCATTTGTCAAACACCTTCTAAGTTGCTTAGGGTACACAGTAAACAAAAATAAATCAAAACTAGTGCCCTCACAAAACATAATATTCCTGGGTGCCAGCTTGAATACAATGGCCCAGATGGCTTATCTCACGCCAGACAAGCAACAACAGCTGACTCAATACTTCAAAATAATGGCAACAAAGACCCAACTCCCTGCAAGAAAAATTCTGCAGGCCTTGGGATTCATGGCATCTTGCATTCTCCTAATACCATTTGCAAAACTGCATATGAGGAAATTACAATGGTACCTGAAAAGCGTATGGACTCAGCACAGCCACAGCTTGGAAACAATGATACCACTCATTCCCTGCCTTCAACAGGAGTTTCTATGGTGGGCACAGGCATGTCACCTCAACAAGGGTCAGCCTTTCACATTACCCACAGCCAGGCAAACTATGACAACAGATGCATCGGACTATGCCTGGGGAGCACACATGGCAGGACAGTGCATTCAGGGCAAATGGACTACAGATCAAAGACATCTGCATATCAATCAAAAGGAAATGCTAGCAGTACAGAATGCCCTAACAGCTTTCAAGGACCTCTTACACCCAGGACAACTAATAATAAAGACGGACAATACCACAGTAATGTGGTACATCAACAAGCAAGGGCACACATTCCTACCCTCTATGCAGGCAAGCAATGACCTTGTGGAACACAGCACTGTCTTACCAAGTTCAACTACAAGCACAATTCCTGCCAGGAAAGAAAAACACATTGGCAGACGACCTAAGCAGAAACATCATCGATCCCCACGAGTGGAAACTGGATCCACAAGTATTTGCAATGATAACTCAAAAATGGGGCCCAGACATAGATCTGTTTGCCAACCCCAAAACTACCAACTTCAAAAATTTTGTACAAGGACATTCCACCCACAAGCTTGGAAAGTGGACGCCCTCTCATTCAGTTGGAAAACATTAACAGTGTATGCCTTTCCTCCACTGCCTCTTCTCGCAAAGGTGCTGCTGAAAGTCAGATTAGAGAGGCCACAAATGATGCTCATTGCACCAGACTGGCCACGCCAGCACTGGTATCCAATTCTAAAGAACATGGCCCACGGCCCACCATGGATTTTACCACAAATTCCTCACCTGCTCACCCAGCGAGACAATTAAATTCTACACAGCCAGCTCAAGACTTTAAACCTGGCTGCTTGGCAAATTACCTAAACAATCAACCAACACCTCTATCCAAAGCTGTTATGGATGTCATTCTGGAGGCCAGGAGGCCCAGCACCAGGATAATCTATTCAGACAAATGGAAAAGATTTTGCACCTGGAACTAGGCTAAAGGCCAAAATCCCCTTGATCCAAACATTCCTCAGATTCTACAATATTTAACTGAGATGTTGCACAAAGGACTTTCCTTTTTTCATCTATTAAGATCCACGCCTCAGCAATTTCAGCTCATTACAACACGGATCCTCCTTTATTTTCACATCCACTCCTAAGACAGTACCTCAGAGGGGCTAAGAACATAAAACTGCCCAGGAGAGCACCAACACCTACTTGGGATCTCAACTTTGTTCTGGAAAAACTTACACTACTGCCCTTTGAACCAGCTTTCTCAGCTGATTTAAAGTTTCTTTCATGGAAAACTGCCCTGCTGCTAGCAATAACTTCAGCTAGAAGAGTCTCAGAGCTACAGGCACTAATGGCAGTGGAGCCTTTCCTCATTTTTCATCAAGACAGAATCTCTCTGCGAACTAACCCTTCCTTTATGCCAAAGGTGGTATCCAGTGTGGCCCTAAACCAAACCATTCATTTGCCCACCTTTTTTCCAAATCCCCAGAACAAAGGAGAAAGACTCCTGCACTCTTTGGACATTCACAGACAATTACGTTACTACTTGGATAAAACTAAGGCTTTCAGAAACTCTGACCAGCTCTTTGTAGCCTATGCTGCAGGATCACAAGGAAAAGCTATCTTAAAACAGACCATTTCAAAATGGATAGGACATTGCATACGTTTCTGCTACACGCATCATGGGAAACCGGTACCTGCTAGCATTAGGCCCCACTCCACCAGGGCTACAGCTACATCAGCAGCCTTTCTCAGGGGGGTGCCAATCAAGGATATTCTGGAAGCTGCAACTTGGAGTTCAGTGCACACCTTCACCAAACACTATCACTTACCTCTATATTCTAAGACTAGAGCTGGCTTTGCCACTGCAGTTTTGCAGGGCCTACTAGCTTCTTCTAACCCTGTTTAACTCCACCACCCATCCTTAGCTTTGGGATTCAACCCAAGTGTGATAACTGCAGCAGGGTAACACGATGAACATAGTGCAGTTTTGTACCTACCATAAATGTAGATGTTCGAGTGTTCACCCTGCTGCAGTCCAGGTTACCCTCCCTCCATCCCCTCTGAACTAGCTGGACTTATCCATACCTTTCTATCCTATACAACCTCTGTGGTGTATTTGCTTGTGACTGAAAGTATTGTTTTATTTTTACTTATAGCAATATGTATTGCCTACCTATTGGGGGCACCTGACACCTGGGGCAAGAAAAACTGAAGAAAATGGCGTTGGATGCCTCTTGTATACCCCTGGCGCACTGACGTCAGGGAGGAAGCGACAGCAACCGACGCCGGACCAAGACTTTGGAACTCTGGCCGACTGCGGGACCGCCTGACGGCAGGATAACCCAAGTGCGATGACTGCAGCAGGGTGAACACTCGAACATCTACATTTATGGTAGGTACAAAACTGTACTTTACCTTCCCTCCAACCCCCTGTTTTTTCACTTACTATGCCTCTTCTTACCTTTACTGTGCTTAAAAACCTTTTTGCTGTATTTGCTTTTGTTTGGAGGTATATTTTTGTTTTTAATTACTTAAATATTTGGCTCCCCCTTTGGGGGGCACCTGACATCTGGGGCACGAAAAACTGATGTAATGGCGTCAGCTGCATGTTTTATACCCCTGACGACCTGACGTCATGGAAGAAAGGGACAGCAACCGACGCAGTTTGTTAATCAGGCCGACTGAGGGAAACCTGCCAGCAGATTACCCAAATGTAATGACTGCAGCAGTGAATACACTCAAACATCTACATTTATGGTAAGTGTACACAACTGTACTTTACTCGCCCTCCCTCCCTGCCTGTTGATGTCTTGTTGTTGTACATGTTTGCTTTGCAGTTGCCCAACAGTACTGTAAATTTGATCTGGGACACTACCCCCAGTCTAGTGTCATTAGCTCATTCTACCCAATACAGAGAGAATGTCTGAGAAGGCCAACCCACTTAGTTTCTTTCCTTCTGTTCCTCCTTTCTCCCTTTCTTTAAAAAAAAAAAAAAAAAAAAAAAGCCTGAATCTCCTTGTGTTCTGACTGTGCTTCTCAAACATTTTGGAAATATAGAGTATATTTTATTGCATTTGCCGTAATATTGTTACAACTCAAGTGCTCTAGGTTGCATTGCATCTGAATTTTGTGGGTTTTAGCTGCTTTTCTGTATATATAGACTTGTTCATCGTGTTTCACTGTTGCAGTCATTACTCTTGGGATGTTCATCGTACTATGCTGCTGCAGTCATCACACTTGGGTTATCCTGCCGTCAGGCGGTCCCGCAGTCGGCCAGAATTCCAAAGCCTTGGTCCGGCGTCGTTTGTCGTTGCTTCTTCCCTGACGTCAGTGCGGCAGGGGTATAAAAGAGGCAGCCGACACCATTTTCTCCAGTCTTTCTTGCCGCGGTGCCAAGCAGAAGCAGTTCGCAAGTGCCGGTCGGCCAGCTCCTGAGATTTCCGAACAGAATTTCAGCCGAAGTCTTCTTTAAAGCTAAGTACCCCGTTGGGGAAACCTTTCTTGCCTCAGACCGATGTCAGACAAAGTTAATAATTGTATTACTTGTGGGAAGCAAATACCTCATAAGGATTTCCATTCCTATTGCATTCATTGCCTAGGCCCAGACCACGACGTCTCTGGTTGTCGGTTTTGCGCTAGGTTCAATAAACGCACTATCAAGCGTCGGGCTGATACCGCCCGACATTATTTTGGTAGACGATTCAATTATATTATGTCGTCGGAGCATCCGACATCAGCTATGTACAAAAAACTAAAGGACAAAGACAGGCAGCCTAGGCCTAGACAGGAAACCAAGGTCTCAGTTAGGCCTGCCACCGGATCCCCGGTAATCGGTGAGGCGCCTACACAGCCCCTGACTACCACTGATTCAGAATTTTCTACTACCTCTCAGAGAGAGACTACCGGGCCTCTGGAGCACGATCCTCCTCAACACGCGGACGCCAGCACGGCTGGTGACCCAGACACTAGGGACAGGCCTTCGGTTTCTGAGGGTGTATTTAAACCGACGACTCTCTCTGTTAAGTCCTACACCAAGTTAAAAGCAATGACTAAAGTTAAAAAACCGAGTCCACAGATTGCCACGCAGGCCCCTATGCCTAAAAAAACTGATGCTTAAAATGGCGGAGGACCTGATTACCCTTATCAGAGGTTCACAACCGCCTCCTGACAAAAGGCCTAGATTAGAGGAAGATTACCTCCTCCTGATCAGGAATCCATTTCCTCAGCAGACTCAGAGGAACAGGATTACCCCTTCCCTTCTTATGAAGACTCTGATGCAGAGGAGTCTATCCCCTCTGATGTTCTTCGTCTTCCATTGCTGCAGTCCTGACTATTGGGTATAGTCCGCGTCCCAGTCGGCCCGAATACCAGAGTATAAGGCTGACGTCGGTCATGGCGCCTTAGACTGACGTCAGTACGTCAGGGTACTAATGCGCATGACCGACGTCATTTCCTCAGTCTTTTGCCGCATGGTCCGATGCAGAAGCAATTTTGCGAGTGCAGGTTGGCGTTCTGAGATTTTCCGAAACCGGAGTTTCAGACCGAAACAGAGTTGGCTAAGTAACCCGTTGGGAACATTTTGGTTTTTCTTGCCTCAGTATTTAACGGATGTCAGAAAAAGTGAATAACTGTATTTCTTGTGGGAAGCAGATACCGCATAGGGATTATCATACATTGTGTATACCTTGTTTAGGGCCTGAGCACGACGTTGTTGGTTGCCGCTCTTGTGCTAGATTTAACAAGCGCACTATTAAGAGGAGGCTAGATTGTGC
This sequence comes from Protopterus annectens, assembly GCF_019279795.1. Taxonomy (NCBI): domain Eukaryota; kingdom Metazoa; phylum Chordata; order Ceratodontiformes; family Protopteridae; genus Protopterus; species Protopterus annectens. The sequence goes on from NC_056729.1 coordinate 951,110,105, forward strand.
TAGGTTAGTGTTTGGGAAGCGTTGCAATTATAATATGCCGTCGGATGCTCCGACGCCCGCTTCATCCAAGAAGCGCAAGGACAAAACAGTGAAGCCTAGGGGTGAGGAACCGGCAGTCCCGGACGTCGGTTCTTTAGTAGGCTCAGTGGAGCCAGAGGTTTTGCCAGGAGTCTCCGTGGAGTCTCAGGCAGATACTTTATTGTTACAGGATGTGCCCTCTCAGGAGGTAGGCCAGGCTGAGGGGGCTTCTCAGGTAACTGTTCTTCCCTCTCTTCCCAAGGTAGTTAGGGCCTCTCCTTCTGTTGCCAAAGCTTCTTTAAGAGGTAGGCCAAGTTCAGCTTCTGTGGGGCTTCTCCTAGCATTTCGGCTCTGTGCCTAAGATACATATGCTTAAAATGGCAGAAGATTTGATTACTCTGATTAGAGGTTCTATGCCCACGCCTGATAAGAGGCCTAGGGTGGAACAGGAGTTTGATAGTTTTGAACAGTGTTCACAGGCTTCAGAGTCTTCTGTGGTCGACTTACAAGAGTTTCCTACTTATTCTGATTCTGATGTGGATGATTCCACTCCTACAGCTTCTCCTCCTGAGGATTTTTCATTTTCAGAGACTCTTCACTCCATGAGGGAGCACTTTAAATGGGAAGGCCAGGATTACTCTGATTCCAGGAAAAGGCTTAGGGAATTCTTGTTTTTACCCCAGCATAGGCCCTTAGCTATTCCTCCTGTGTTGAATGTGGTGGAGGATGTTTTTGTAGAGGCTTCCCTGAACCCTGACTCCTTGCCTCCTGCTCCTGTTAAGCCTGATAGGTATTATAGGGTGCCCGAAGCTCATAAGTATTTGTTTAAGAGTCCTAGGGGACCCAGAAACTGTTTCTCAGGGGCCTAAAGGTGTTAAAGCTTCTGTGGTTAAAATCCTGTACCCTCTGATAAAGAGGCAAGGGCTTTGGATAGGTGGGGTAAGAAAGTGTATACTTCTTCCACTCTAGCCATGAGGGCGTTGAATTGTCAGTTTCACATGCTAAAATATCAGAATTATCTCCTTTCACAATTGAAATCTAAGGTTGATGCTTTGGCGGAAGGTATTGAGTGTAAAGAATTGCTGGATTTGGTTCATGTGTCTGAACAAGTGGGTAAGCATTCTTTGCAGTGTGGTTTTGATGCTGTTCAGGCCTCCTCGAGGGTGGCTGCTACTAGTTCTGTTCTTCGCAGACATGCCTGGTTGAAGGATCAGAATTTAGCTGAGCATGTTAAGACCAGGATTTTGGATGCTCCTTTACAGTCTGATGTGTTGTTTGGACCGCCTGTGGAAGCAGTTTTAAAGAAAATGGAGGACAAAGCTAAGTCTATGCAGACTGTTAAAGATTTTTTGCAGGTGCAGCCTCCAAGTTTAGTAGAAATTGGCCTGCTAAGGGGTGGACATACCCTGCTTATGGTTCTCAGTCTAGGGGTAGGTCTAGACGTGGTAGGGGCAGGGCTCAAGGTTCGTTTAGGCCTAGATCAGAGAGTTCACCTGCTCAGTCTTCTGGTGAGGGCACGGGTCAGTCCTTTCGTAAGCAGACCCAATGACCTGCCTTTTCAGCTGCCAGTGGATTCTCGTCTGGCAGCTCCTTTGGGAGGAAGACTGTCTCTTTTCAAAGAAAATTGGGATTTAATCACTCAAGACAGATGGGTGCTGGATATCATTCATCACGGTTACAGATTTTATTTCCACACAATGCCCCCTTTCAAAGGCATGCCAGATGTTCCTCCTCCACAAAGAAAAGAGGCTCACAAGCAAGTTTCTCAGTTACTCCAGATAGGGGCCATTCAGCCAGTCCCTGTATCAGAAAGGGGCTTCGGATTTTATTCTCGCCTGTTCCTAGTACCAAAGAAGGGGAACACGTGGAGACCAATTTTGTTTTTATCTATCCTCAACACTTATCTGGACATTCCCAAGTTCAAGATGTTGACGTTACAACAACTGTTACCTCTGCTGGGCAAAGATCACTGGATGGTAACTTTAGATCTCAAGGAAGCTTACCTTCATGTGCCTATAAGGCTAGGTTGCAGAAAGTATCTGCGGTTTCGAACTGGAGATTTTCATTATCAGTTCTCTGCATTGCCCTTTGGCTTATCTACTGCGCCCAGAGTATTCACAAAGGTTCTGGCTCCAGTGATAGCTTACTTCAGGCTTCAAGGCATTCAAATCTATCCTTACTTGGGCGACTGCCTGATTCTGGCTCAAGAAAAGGAAGACCTTCTACAGCATCTGGAATATGTCATAGCAGTGCTAAGATGCCTGGGGTATTCTGTGAGCGAAATAAAGTCCAGTCTAGTACCCTCTCAAGACATGTGCTTTCTGTTTGTGAGACTGAATACAGCAGCCCAGATGGCCTTTTAACCCCGGACAAACAAAAGAGTCTGTCACTTTACTTCCATCAACTATCTCATCAGTCCGTGCTGACTGCAAGGACAGTCCTTCAAGCATTAGGGTTCATGGCATCTTGTATTCTGGTGCTTCCCAATGCCAAACTGCATATGAGGAAGCTGCAATGGTATCTCAAAAATGTATGGACACAGCACTGCCAGGATTTGGACACTGTCATTCAAATAATACCTTGCCTTCAAAAGGAATTCTTGTGGTGGGCTCAGGAATGTCACCTAAACAAGGGACTCTCTGTGACCCGGCCAGAGGCGAGTCAGATTTTAACGACAGATGCCTCGGACACTGCTTGGGAGCTCATCTAAATGGAAAGTGGATACAAGACAAGTGGCCTGCCAGACTACAGCATCTACATATCAACATGAAGGAGATGTTAGCAGTCCAGTTTGCATTGATGGCTTTCAAGGAGTTACTTCTTCCAGGGCAGGTGTTGATTCTAACAGACAACACAACTGTCATGTGGTACATCAACAAGCAAGGGGAACACATTCTTATCCTCTATGCAGGCAAGCAATGATTTTATGGGAGACTGCGTTAAGCCTGCAACTAACTCTTCAGGCAAGGTTTCTGCCAGGAGCACAGAACTCCCTAGCAGATGTGTTAAGCAGACAAATCATGGATCCCCACGAGTGGAAACTGGATCTTCATGTATTTCAGAAATTGACAGTGTCATGGGGAACTCCAGACATAGATCTGTTCGCTTCTCCACTAAACCACCAGCTGCCAAAGTATTGCACAAAGGGGTTTCATCACACAGCTTGGAAAGTGGATGCTCTGTCTTTCAGTTGGAAAAACCTTCATGTCTATGCCTTTCCACCTCTGCCTCTTCTTCCAAAGGTATTATTAAAGGTCAGACAAGACAGGCCAAGGATGATTTTGATAGCTCCAGATTGGCCTCGGCAACACTGGTATCCACTACTACGGAGTCTGGTAAGGAAGCCTCCATGGCCTTTACCTCTGATTCCTCATCTGTTATCTCAGAAGGATGGTCATCTGCTCAATGTCAAGCTTCACTCTCTTCATCTAACAGCCTGGCATATTCTCTCTTGAAGCACAGCAGGTCTCAACTTCCTCAACAAGTTTTAAATGTGATTATGGAAGCTAGAAGACCTAGTACAAGGAAGGTGTCATGAACAAATGGAAGAGATTTTTATTTTGGAGTACAGCAAAGAATTTGCAGATTTCTGAGCCTAATTTGAGTGTGGCTCTTCAATATCTTACTGAGTTATTGGACAAAGGTTTGTCCTTCTCTTCCATTAAGATTCATGCTGCAGCAATTTCAGCTCATTATGATTGTGACCCACCTTTGTTTTCCTATCCTTTATTCAAGCAGTTTCTTAGAGGGCAAAGAATATAAGACCCCCGTAGAGCTCCTACTCCTGCTTGGGATCTCAATTTTGTGTTGGAAAAACTTACTCTACAACCTTTTGAGCCTGCGGCTACTGCTGAGTTGAAATACTTGTCATGGAAGACTGCTTTTCTGTTGGCCATTACTTCTGCAAGAAGGGTGTCTGAGTTGCAGGCCCTTATGGCAGTAGAGCCCTTTTGATTTTCCATAAGGATAGGGTATCATTACGTACTAATCCTTCCTTTATGCCTAAGGTGGTTTCTAGTGTGGCTTTAAACCAAACTATTCATTTGCCTACTTTTTATGCAGATCCCCAAAATAAAGGGGAAAAGATTTTGCACACTTTAGATGTACACAGGCAATTGAGATATTATTTAAGCAGGACTAAGGATTTTAGGCAGTCTCAGCAGTTGTTTGTTTCTTTTGCCTTGAGTTCACAGGGCAAGCCTGTGTCAAAACAAACTATTTCGGTGGATTGGCTTTTGCATTGCATTTTGTTATTCCCATCATGGCAAGGAGATTCCAGCTGGGATTAGGCCTCATTCCACTAGGGCTACTGCCACTTCAACAGCATTTCTAAGGGGGGTGGCAACTAAGGATATTTTGGAAGCAGCTACTTGGAGTTCAGTGCATACTTTCTCTAAGCATTATCATCTTCCTATCTACTCTAAGTCTAGGGCTGGTTTTGCCACTGCTGTTTTGCAAGGCATGTTATCAGCTCCTACTTCCTTATAATTTGCCAGCCTCCCTTTCCTCTGCTTTGGGATTCTACCCAATAGTCAGGACTGCAGCAATGGAAGACGAAGAACATAGTACAGTTTTGTACCTACCATAAATGTAGATGTTCGAGGATTCCATTGCTGCAGTCCAATTTACCCTCCCTCCTTCCCCTCTGTGTTTAGGGGTGGTTGTGTAGGTGAGTTTACATGCTTATATTTTTTGTATATATTGTTGTATATATTGTACATGTTTTTTGGTGCAGGTTTTTTGGGACTTGTCTTTTTGGGTCTTCTGACATCTGGGGCAAGAAAAGACTGAGGAAATGACGTCGGTCATGCGCATTAGTACCCTGACGTACTGACGTCAGTCTAAGGCGCCATGACCGACGTCAGCCTTATACTCTGGTATTCGGGCCGACTGGGACGCGGACTATACCCAATAGTCAGGACTGCAGCAATGGAATCCTCGAACATCTACATTTATGGTAGGTACAAAACTGTACTTTTCTCCTCCTGAAGACTTTTCTTTTAGAGAAACCCTGCACACCATGAGAGAGCATTTCCACTGGGAAGGTCAAGATTATTCTCATTCCAAGAAAAGACTCCAGGAGTTTCTTTTTCTTCCTCAGCATAGACCCCTAGCTATTCCACCAGTCTTAGACATTATAGATGATGTTTACAATGAATCTAGCCTAAATCCAGATTCCATACCACCAGCTCCGGTCAAGCCTGACAAATATTAGAGTTCCTGACTCTCATAAGTTTTTGTATAAAAGCCCTCCAGCAGACCCAGAAACCATTTCCCAGGGTCCCAAGGGGGTTAAGGCCTCTACAGATAAAAATCCACTTACAGCTGAAAGAGATTCCAGGGCATTAGAAAGATGGGGGAAAAAGGTGTACACGTCCGCCACTTTAGCCATGAGGGCATTGAACTGCCAATTCCACATGATTCAATACCAGCAATACCTGCTTACTCAGTTAAAACAGAAAATGAGCCCTCAAACAGATCAGCCAGATTTCAAAGAAATACAAGATTTGTTGCATGCAGCAGAACAGGTGGGAAAGCATACCCTGCAATGTGGTTTTGATTCTTTGGAGGCCTCATGTAGAGCAGCTGTTACAGGATCTGTTATACGTAGGCATGCTTGGCTAAAAGAGCAAACCTTGCCAGAACATGTCAAAACAAAGCTACTGGATGCTCCACTGCAAAGGGATGCGTTATTTGGTGTCAAGGCAGAGGAGGTTTTAAAGAAAATGGAAGAAAAAGCAAAATCAATGCAAACAGTTAAAGAATTTTTGCAGGTACAACCTCCTCGCTTCAGCAGAAACTGGCCATCAAAGAACTGGTCCTTTCCTGCTACAGACAGACCCCATAGGGGCAGGTACAGATGCCCTAGGGGCAGAGGCCAGACACAAGGCCCCTTTAGACCTAGGCAATGGCAAGCAACAACTCAAAGAGGGGGAGATGACAGATCTCAACCCTTCAGGAAACAAAGACAATGACTTTCCTCTTCGCCTGCCAAGCAAGATTGCCTAGGCAGCACCTATAGGAGGAAAACTGGCTCTTTTCTCACAAAACTGGCACATCATAACAAAGGACAAATGGGTTTTGGATATTATTACCCGAGGCTACAGATTTCATCTACACACTTTACCACGGATGACAGGCATGCCAAATCTGCCAAGAAACCAATGGGCAGAGGCTCAAAGACAAGTTACAGCCCTCATGGACTTGAAAGCAATTCAGGAGGTACCTATCAAAGAGCAAGGTCAAGGTTTTTACTCAAGACTGTTTCTTGTACCAAGAAAGGACAAAGCCTGGAGACCCATCTTAGACCTTTCAATTCTAAACACTTATCTGGAGATTCCCATATTCAAAATGCGCACTTTACAGCAACTTCTTCCCATGCTGGGCAAGGAGTCTTGGCTGGTAATGTTGGACCTCCAAGAGGCATACCTGCATGTCCCTATCAGACAAGATTGCAGAAGATACCTCAGATTTTTGGCAGGTACAACGCATTATCAATTCTCTGCATTGCCCTTTGGCTTATCTACTGCGCCCAGAGTATTCACGAAATGCCTGGCATCAGTAATTGCATATTGCAGACGACAAGGGGTTCAAATTTATCCATATCTGGACGACTACCTGATCCAAGTGGACAGCAAAGACATCCTACTACAACATCTGGCTTTTGTAACAAAATTGCTAAGTTGCCTAGGGTACGCAATAAACAAAAAGATGTCAAAACTAATACCCTCACAAGAAATAATTTTCCTGGGTGCCAGCTTGAATACAGCGACCCAGATGGCTTACCTCATGCCAGACAAGAAAAAACAACTGCCTCAATACTTCAAAAAGATGGCAACTTTTACCCGGCTAATTGCAAGGAAATTCCTGCAGGCATTGGGGTACATGGCATCCTGCATTCAACTAATTGCACATGCAAAGCTACATATGAGAAAGCTACAATGGTACCTGAAAAGTGTATGGTCCCAGCACAGGCACAGCCCAGAAACAATTGTACCTCTCATTCCCTGCCTTCAAAAAGAGTTACTATGGTGGGCTCAAGCATGCCAAGAAAACAAGGGTCTCCCTTTTGTACTACCTCCAGCAAAGCAAACCTTGACAACACATTCATCAGACTACGCCTGGGGTGCACATATGGCAGGACAGTGCATACACGGCAAATGGTCTGCACACCAAAGGCATCTGCACATCAATCAAAAGGAGATGCTAGCCGTGCAAAATGCACTAATAGCCTTCAAGGACTTTTTGCATCCAGGACAACTTCTAATAAGGACAGACAACACCACAGTAATGTGGTACATAAACAAACAAGGAGGAACTCACTCCTACCCATTATGCAGACAAGCCAATGGTCTTGTGGAACACAGCATTAGCTTACCAAGTACGGTTGCAAGCACAATTCCTGCCAGGAAAGGAACATTTATTGGCAGACAAATTAAGCAGAAATTTGACAGATCCTCACGAATGGAGACTGCACCCACAAGTATTTGCAATGATAATTCAAACATATGGGGTCCACCAGACATAGATCTGTTTGCCTCAACCAGCAATTGCCAACTACAAAAGTTTTGCACAAGGGATTATCATCCCCTGGCCTGGAAAGTGGATGCCCTTTCATTCAGTTGGACAACGTTGTCGGTCTACGCCTTCCCTCCTCTGCCTCTACTGACAAAGGTACTACTGAAATTCAGATCAGACAGACCACATATGATCCTCATTGCCCCGGACTGGCAACGTCAGCACTGGTGTACCCACTATTACGAAGCCTGACTCACAGCCCTCCATGGATCTTGCCTCAATTCCCCAAACTCTTAACACAGCAAAACTCTCAGATCCTTCACAGCCAACTCAGAACCTTAAACCTAGCTGCATGGAGGATACCTTGAATTACCAATCTACTCTCCTCTCAAAGGATGTCCTGAATGTCATTCTGGAGGCCAGGAGGCCCAGCACCAGAAAAACTTATTCAGACAAATGGAGACGTTTTTGTGCATGGAACCAGGCCAAAGGTCTAGATCCTGCCATCCCAAACATTCCACAAATACTCCAATATCTATCTGAGATGCTACACAAAGAACTTTCCTTTTCATCTATAAAGATCCATGCTTCAGCAATTTCAGCTCATTATGATATGGATCCTTCCATTTTTTCTCACGCTTTACTAAGGCAGTTTCTCAGAGGGGCAAAAAACATAAGACCCTCCCAGAAAGCCACCAACTCCAGCTTGGGATCTAAATTTTGTGCTAGAAAAACTAACACTTCCTCCTTTCGAACCTGCCTTTACAGCGGATCTACAACATTTATCATGGAAAACAGCTCTACTGCTGGCAATCACCTCAGCATGCAGGGTCTCTGAATTGCAGGCGCTTATGGCAGTGGAACCTTTCCTCATTTTCCATCAGGACAGAGTATCTTTAAGAACCAACCCTTCCTTCATGCCAAAGGTAGTTTCCAGTGTGGCACTCAGCCAGACCATACACCTGCCCACCTTTTATCCAAATCCACAGAACAAAGGGGAAAAACTCCTTCACTCTTTGGACATTCACAGACAGCTACGTTACTGTTTGGACAGGACAAATGCCTTCAGAAAATCTGACCAACTTTTGGTATCCTATGCAGCAGGGTCAGAGGGTAAACCTATTTCCAAACAGACCATCTCCAAATGGATAGCTCATTGTATCCGCTTTTGCTACTCTCACCATGGGAAACCAGTGCCTGCTAGCATTAGGTCTCATTCTACCAGGGCTGCAGCAACCTCAGCAGCCTTCCTCCGAGGAGTCCCAACAAAGGACATTCTGGAGGCAGCCACCTGGAGTTCAGTGCACACCTTCACCAAACATTACCATCTTCCTCTATACTCTAAAGCCAGGGCTGGCTTTGCCACTGCAGTTCTGCAAAGCATCCTAGCTGCACCCAACACAGTATAGCTCCTTCCACCCAACCTTAGCTTTAGGACTCAACCCAAGTGTGATGACTGCAGCAGCATAGTACGATGAACATAGTACAGTTTTGTACCTACCATAAATGTAGATGTTCGAGTACATATGCTGCTGCAGTCCAGGTTACCCTCCCTCCATCCCCACTTTCTAGCAGTGTTTTCCTCCATCTACAGGTTCAACAACCCTCTGGATACATGTCTATGTGGTGTATTTGCTTACAGCTACCACTTTTGTTTATCCTCTTATGTATGTTTTGCAAACCATTTATGTTGCCTTGCTAGATTGGGGCACCTGACATCTGGGGCAAGAAAAACTGAAGAAAATGGCGTCGGCTGCCTCTTTTATACCCCTGCTGCACTGACGTCAGGGAAGAAGCGACGACAACCGACGCCAGACCAAGGCTTTGGAATTCTGGCCGACTGCGGGACCGCCTGACGGCAGGATAACCCAAGTGTGATGACTGCAGCAGCATATGCACTCGAACATCTACATTTATGGTAGGTACAAAACTGTACTTTATCCTGCTGACAGGCTACCCGCAGTTGGCCAGAATTCCAAAGTCTAGGTCCGGCGTTGGTTGCTGTCGCCTCTTCCCTGACGTCAGTGTGCCAGGGATATAAAAGATGCAGCCAACGCCGTTTTCTTCAGTCTTTCTTGCCGCGCGGTGCTCGAAGCAAAAGCAGTTCCAAGTGCTGGTCGGCCGACTCCTGAGATTTTCAAATCTGAATTTAAGAACCGAAGTCTTCATTAAACCTAAGTACCCCGTTGGGGAAACTTTTTTTTCTTGCTCCAGACCGATGTCAGAAAAAATTAACAATTGAATTTCTTGTGGGAAGCAAATACCTCATAAGGATTTTCACTCTTACTGTATTCCTTGCCTAGGCCCTGATCATAACGTTGCTAGCTGTCGGTTTTGTGCTAAATTCAACCAACGGACTATGAAGCGTCGGTTCGATTTTGCATTTCATTACTTTGCCCGAAGATTTAATTATATAATGCCGGCTGAACAGCTGACAACTGGAGTTTACAAAAAACACAAGGACAAGGATAGGCATCTGAGACCCAAAACCAACAAAGCCTCTTCTAGGCCAGTCACCGGTTCTCAGTGAGGTGCTTTCGCAGCCCCTGGCGCCCGCTACCTCAGAGCCACAGGCCGCTACCGACTCCCACGTGAAGCCGACTGGGCCTCTGGAAACTCAAGGTATTGGACACTCGTAAATCAATCCCTCAGATGGGTCCGGAGCCGCTGAGCAGGCATTGGCATCTGAGGGTGTCTTCAGACCTACACAACTATATGTTAAACCATCTTCAGCTTCAAAGACAAAGACTAAAGTAGCTCTAAAGACAAAGAAAAAGTACAGCATTCTCCTATTCAGACTTCCATGCCTAAAAAACAGATGCTCAAAATGGCCGAAGACCTAATTACTTTGATCAGGGGTTCCCATCCCCCTCCTGATAAGAGGCCTAGGCAAGAGACAGAGTATGATTCTTCTGATCAGGTATCTATTTTCTCTGATTCCTCTTCTGAACAGGATTACTCCATGCTTCCCTATGAGGATTCTGATGCTAAAGAATCAATTCCTTCAGCCTCTCCTCCTGAGTACTATTCTTTTGGGGAAACACTGCATACTATGTGGGTGCATTTCCACTGGGTGAACCAAGATTATTCTGAATCTAAGAAAAGGCTCAGAGACTTCCTGCTTCTTCCTCAGCACAGTCCCCTTGCTATTCCACCTGTTCTAGACATTGTAGATTATGTATTTTCAGAGTCCGGACTGTCCCCTGACTCTCTTTACCCCCTGCACCTGCTAAGCCAGACAGATACTATAGGGTCCCGGATTCTCATAAATTCCTATATAAAATCCCCGCTGCTGACCCAGAAATTATATATCTCAGGGTCCCAAGGGGGTTAAAGCTTCCACTGCAAAAAAACCCTGTCCCCTCTGATGGGGATTCTAGGGCTTTAGACAGATGGGGGATACAAGTTTACACTTCTGCCACCCTGGCTGTAAGGGCTTTAAATTGTCAATTTCATATGCTTAAATATCAGCAGTATTTAATGTCACTACTTAAACAGAAAATGTTGACAAATCCTGAATGTTCAGAGAACAAGGAATTGCAGGATTTATTGCATGCAACTGAACAAGTGGGAAAGCATACTTTGCAATGTCGTTATGATTCACTGGAGGCCTCTTGCAGGGCCGCTGTTACAGGTTCTGTTATTTGAAGGCATGCTTGGTTAAAGGAACAAAATCTGCCTGATCATGTTAAAGCAAAATTATTAGATGCACCATTACAGCATGATACTTTGTTTGGTACTAAAGCAGAAGAGGTGTTGAAAAAAATGGAGGATAAAGCAAAATCCATGCAGACAGTCAAGGATTTCTTACAGGTACAGCCACCCAGGTTTAGCAGGAACTGGCCTTCTAAAAATTGGTCCTTTCCAGTCTCAGACAGACCACAAAGAGGCAGATACAGGCATCCCAGAGGCAGATCTCAGCCCCAAGGCTCATACAGGTCTAAACAATGGGGTGCTCCTACCTCCAAAAGCGGAGAAGACAAATCACAGCCTTACAGGAAGCAGTCCTAATGACTTTCCTCTACCAGATCCAAGCAGTTTTCTTTTGACAGCCCCCTTAGGGGGAAAACTAGCACTTTTTTCATCAAATTGGCAAATGGTTACCCAAGACAAATGGGTTCTGAACATAGTGTCCCAAGGTTACAGGTTCCATTTTCACACTCTGCCAAGGTCAGAGGGCATGCCAGACCTGCCAAACAATCAATGGGGAGAGGCACAAAAACAAATTACAGCCCTCGTTGACATGAGGGCCATTCAGCAAGTACCACAACAAGAGCAGGGGCAAGGATTTTACTCCAGACTTTTCCTAGTACCCAGGAAGGACAGAACCTGGAGACCAATTCTGGACCTGTCTATACTAAATACGTTTCTGGAAGTTCCAAAATTCAAAATGTTGACTCCAAAGCAGCTACTGCCCATGCTGGGCAAGAGAGCTTGGCTCGTAACTTTGGACCTAAAAGAGGCATACCTGCATGTCCCAATCAGACAGTCTTGCAGAAGATACCTCAGATTCATAGCTGGCTCCATGCATTACCAATTCTCTGCACTGCCCTTTGGCTTATCTACTGCGCCTAGGGTCATTACAAAATGCCTGGCACCAGTAATTGCGTTTTGCAGACAAAAAGGAATTCAAATATATCCCTACTTGGACGACTGCCTAATTCAAGCAGAGAACAAAGACACTCTTCTAAAGCATCTGGCGTTTGTAAAAAGATTACTAATTGGCCTAGGGTACACAGTAAACGAAAAGAAATCAAAACTAGTGCCCTCTCAAGAGATAATATTTCTGGGTGCAAGCTTAAGTACAACTGCCCAGATGGCTTATCTCACGCCAGACAAGCAAAAACAACTGACTACTTACTTCAAGAAATTGGCAACAAAAACCCACTTATCTGCAAGGAAAATCCTGCAGGCCTTGGGTTTCATGGCATCCTGCATTCTACTAATTCCATATGCCAGACTGCTTATGAGGAAACTACAATGGTATCTGAAAAGTGTTTGGACTCAGCATTGCCACAGCCTGGAGACAGTAATTGCACTCATTCCATGCCTACAACAGGAGTTTCGATGGTGGGCAGAAGCCTGTCACCACAACAAGGGTTTGCCATTCAGTTTACCCACAGCCAGACAGACACTGACAACGGATGCATCAGATTATGTCTGGGGGCCCATATGGCAGGAAAATGTATTCAGGGCACATGGCCTGCAAACCAGATGCATCTTCACATCAATCAAAAAAATATGCTAGCTGTTCAAAATGCCCTGACAGCTTTCAAGGGCCTGCTTCATCCAGGACAATTACTGATAGACAGACAACACTACGGTCATGTGGTACATAAACAAGCAGGGAGGTACACATTCCTACCCCTTCTGCAGACGAGCAATGATCTTGTGGGACACAGCATTGACTTTTCAAGTTCACCTGCAAGCACAATTCCTGCCAGGAAAAACAAATACTCTAGCAGACGAGCTAAGCCGAAACCTCATGGATCCCCACGAATGGAAACTGGATCCAGAAGTCTTCAGGATGATAATAAGGAAATGGGGATGCCCAGACATAGATCTATTTGCCTCCCCTCTCAACTGTCAATTGCAGAGATTTTGCATAAGGATTTACCACGAGCAAGCTTGGAAAGTGGACGCCCTATCATTCAGCTGGAAAAACCTAACCGTATATGCTTTTCCCCCACTGCCTCTCCTTCCCAGAGTACTCCTAAAGGTCAGACAAGAGAAGCCAAAAATGATTCTGATTGCACCAGACTGGCCACGCCAGCACTGGTACCCAATCCTAAAGAGCTTGTCTCAAGGTCCAGCATGGATATTGCCTCAAACGTCTGACTTGTTGACCCAACAAAACAATCCAATCCTGCACAGCCAACTCAGGACCTTAAATCTGGCAGCATGGCGGATAATTTAGCCATTCAGAAAATTCCTCTTTCAAAAGCTGTTATGGATGTTATCTTGGAGGCCAGTAGGCCCAGTACCAGAAAATCTTATGCAGAAAAATGGAAGAGATTCTGTGCTTGGAACCAGGAACAAGGCATTGACACGTCTTTACCAAATATTCCTCAGATTTTACAATACCTAACTGAGATGCTGAACAAAGGCCTTTCTTTCTCATCAATTAAAATTCATGCCTCTGCCATTTCTGCACATTACAATACGGAACCACCTATCTTTTCTCATCCTTTAATAAGGCAGTACCTCAGAGGGGCCAAAAACATTAGGCCTCCAAGGAGAGCACTAATTCCAGCCTGGGACCTCAATTATGTTTTGGAAAAACTCACACTGCCTCCTTTCGAGCCAGCATCAACAGCGGATATTAAATTCTTATCCTGGAAAACAGCTCTGCTCCTAGCCATAACCTCTGCAAGGCGAGTCTCGGAGTTACAAGCACTCATGGCTGTGGAACCTTACATCATTTTTCATCCAGACAGGGTTTCTCTGAGGACAAACCCTACATTTATGCCTAAGGTGGTGTCCAGTGTGTCCCTCAATCAAACCATTCACTTGCCTACCTTTTTTACCCAAATCCACAGAACAAGGGTGAGAAAATTCTGCATTCTTTGGACATTCACAGGCAGTTACGCTTCTACTTGGACAGAACTAAAGCTTTCAGAAAGACTGAGCAACTTTTAGTGTCATATGCTGCAGGATCACAAGGAAAGGCTATCCCAAAACAGACTTCCTAAATGGATAGGCCATTGCATCCGTTACTGCTATTCTCAACATGGCAAATCAGTGCCTAAGGGCATTAGGCCTTATTCCACCAGAGCAGCAGCCATTTCAGCAGCCTTCCTCAGAGGAGTACCAACCAAAGAAATATTAGAGGCTGCAACTTGGAGTTCAGTGCACACCTTTACAAAGCACAAACACTTGCCTCTCTACTCTAAGTCCAGAGCAGGCTTCGCCACTGCAGTTCTGCAGGGCCTCATAGCCTCTCCTAATCCTGTTTAGCCCAGCCACCCATTCTCAGCTTTGGGATTCTACCCAAGAGTAATGACTGCAACAGTGAAACACGATGAACATAGTACAGTTGTGTACCTACCATAAATGTAGATGTTAGAGTGTATTCACTGTTGCAGTCCAGGTTACCCACCCACCATCCCCCTTCGCTTTGCTGGGACTTATCTGCACTTCTCTGTCCTATACAACCTTTTTGGTGTATTTGCTTGTAGATGAAGGAAATGTTATTTTTGTGCATGCATTTCTTATTGCTATATTTTTCAGCCTACCTATTTGGGTCACCTGATATCTGGGGCAAGAAAAAGTGAAGGAAATGGCGTCGGCTGTAACTTTTATAACCCAGGCGCACTGACGTCCGGGAAGAGGCGACAGCATCCGATGCCGGACCTAGACTTTGGAATTCTGGCCGACTGCGGGTAGCCTGCCAGCAGGATAACCCAGGAGTAATGACTGCAACAGTGAATACACTCGAACATCTACATTTGTGGTAGGTACACAACTGTACTTTCTCTGTATATGTAGACTAGCTAATTATTCTACTATATTACTGCCTCTTAAATCGTTTTTCAGTTGTGCACTTGCCCCTCTTCATTTAAAAAGTTTTAAACCACTAATTTTGTAGAGTTTGAATTGCATTTACTGTTTAGGGCTACACACTCAAGTGTGTTAGCCTTTTCTGTGTTTATTTACTGTATTATTGCATTGATTAGCCTGTTTTAACCAACCCCCCCCTCCAAAAATACTATCTTGTTTGCTCGTTTCCCGCCTTTCCTAACTAGTATAGTCCAGATCCCAGACTTTGCTTGTCTCAGGACTTTATTTTCTGTGTTCAGAGCTATCCAGATTTTGCTGTGGTAGAGGGAAGTCCTACTGCTTACCAGTGGGAGTGATGAGCATTGTACTGCCTATCTAACACTAGAGGAGTGGTTTCCAGCTCTGAAATTGTAATTTTATTAGCCTTTTTGGGCTGATTTCTATCTCTTTCAACTTTCTGGCTTAAAAACGCATGTGTTTGCGCAATTTTCGGATTGTGCAGCACCGCGGGGCTACAGTTAAATTATTCCAGGTGCCAGAAAGTCTGCTGTTCTAATTTTCCCTTAGAACTAACTGATTTCTCAGTAGTAGCACTAAAATCTGAACCCCTGTGACTAGCACTTGCTCTAGAACCTGTTGCAAAGCACTAGGAAGTCTGAAACTGATACAAGCACTCAACTCTCCTCGTCAATAAGGAGAAATTAATCATAGGCACCAAACAGCCTATAATTGCAAAGTACCTTGCAAAGGTAAGGGAAAAACAGCTCTTGTACTTTACAAAAAAAGCACCTAAACTGGCCTGTCCAAGGGTCAGCTTTTAGTTATTTCTCCTGTCCACCTGGTGAGTCTGGGCATACTGGGGCAATGCAGCAACTGCCTCATGTACACAGACGGGTCTATGTCATATAATCGAACTTCCAAAATTTCGAACACCATATGTTTGAATTTGGAAGTTCGAAATAATACAACGAAACCCCAGAACAGCAAATTTTTTCCCAGGGAAAAAATTTGCTCTTCCGAAAAACACACACAAGCAAACCAAACACCTAATAAACCTACAACTACACCTTACATATGCAACAATCTATGCACTAACCCAAGCCCAAGCCCTAACCCTAAGGTCCGTCACTATCGCACACTTACCTTACCCGTGCCCTAACCCTAAAGTCCGTCACTATCGCACACTTATCTTACCCGCGCCCTAACCCTAATGTCCGTCACTTTTGCACACTTACCTTACCTGCACCCTAACCCCAACGTCCGTCACACTCGCACACTTACCTTAACCCGATCCGAAACATTCACACCACAGTACAGAAAATGTCGAAGCCGTGGAAACAGCCAACCAAATTATTTCCTTAGGAAAGAATTTGAATTTCCGCAACTTCGACATTTCTATTTTTTGAACTTCCCCATTCGATCTTCCAAGACTCTACATTTAGGACGGTCGATTAAATAACAGGAACTCTACATAGACAACCTTCTCCTCCTACCACTCAACACTATAATTTGCGAGAGATGCACTTACATAGCCAAACTGGAAGCAAAGCTCTCTCCAGCCAAGATTGTGCTAGATAGTCAAGAAGAGAAGGTTAACACCTGCACTACACCCCAAGCAACACATAGCCCTTCAAAACCCACACCATCAATACCCACACATAGCAACACTAAACCCACATATGCGGAGGGTCTTAACATTAACCTGCCCAAGCAACAAGGACCTCCGAAGCTGAAACGCAAACAAACACCAGTCACAACCAAAGTGACCCATAGCTCACAACACCAGTGTGCCACCCAACAACAACTCCTAAGGCAAGACAATGTACCAAACACTTTAGTCATAGGTGACTCTATAGCCAAGTGCACTGATGTCCCACTCACCAGGCTGAACAAGGAGAAAATTACAGTCGAGTGGATCTGCCACATAACGTATGCACTCAAGTCACTCCACAACAAGTGCAAATACGACTTTGTCATTGTCCATGTTGGAGTGAATGACTTGAGACGTACCTCCCTGGACTACATGAAAAGAGACACGGAAGACCTCTCAGATCATGTGGCCCAGGCATGTATGAACCTAGCCCTGAGTAGCATCCTGCCTTCGCCCAGAATGATACCACAGTATAAGGACAAAATGACTGACTTCAACAATTGGCTAAGCTTCTGGTGTCATTCAAACGGGATCCAGTGTCTGTCTGTCTGGGAAGAGATGATCGATAAACCACGATGCTTTGCCAGAGATGGTCTGCACTTGTCATTCCTGGGATTCAGGTTACTGGCTAAAGCTCTTACCACCCCTACAGTGCCTTTTTTAGGCAAAGATCAAAGGACAAAACCACCACTGTAACAGATACAAGCATGCAAAATCTGAAGGTAATGCTACTCAATGCTAGAAGTCTAAACCTCAAAATGCACTCTCTCTCGAGGCACTCCTAAAAATGGAGAACATCGATATCTGTGCAGTAACTGAGACCTGGTTCAAGACTCCAAAGAACACCCCTTCAATACCAGGCTACAACTCTTACCACACTTTTCGGCCACCAAACATGACCGAAACACTAAAGGTGGATGAGTGTCCATATTCACACCTCCAGGCTAGTTGCCCAACACAATGCATCTGAAATTCTCCAGGTGCAACTAACACTAGGCAAGACTGCAATCCAAATTGTAGCTTGCTACAGCTCCCCACCATGCCTCAAGAGTCTCACTACACCTTTCTAAACATACTGGAAAATATTAAGATACAACCAAACACCCTAATACTGGGTGATTTCAGCTACCCTGCCATTAACTGGGAAAACTAATTGGATACCAACACCTTTTCCCAACGGTTCTTGGAATTCATAAATTCCAACGCCTTGGATCAACTAATCCATTGTCCCACCAGGGGCTCCAATATCCTAGACCTGGTCATTACCAACATGGGAGATAGATGCTCCACACCAGTGGTCACCCCCTCGTTGGTCATGTCTGACCATAAGCAAATCACCCTTGACATCCACATCCCACCCCCACCCCCCAATAAGGAAACCACCGTAAAAAACTTCTCCAAAGCCAACTTCATGCTACTCAAGTCAGAAGCGACAAACTTCATGACACCCATGCAGATGGGATGTGAAAGTTCGACTGCTGAATCCTACACTAAGGCACTATACAAGCACATCCACGCATGAATAGTGCCATCCCAAGTAGAACCAAGAATGCTCTCCTCCAAAAAAAGGAAGCCAATCTGGTGGTCCCTTGGCATAAACAAACTATACAACAGAAGGAAGAAGCTGTTGCAGAAAAGAGGAAAATCCCAGGATGCAAAAAACTCCCTTACCAGCCTCAGTAAGAAGCTGAGATCCCTCATAAAATCCTCCAAAGCTAGTTATGAAAATAACATTGCCAAAGATTCCAAAGACAACCGCAAGCCATTCTGTAGTTATGTCAAGAATCTAAATGGCAATGCTCAAATCTGCTCTGAGCTACAACAGAATGACATTAAATATACTGATCCCAAGGATATTGCCAGTATCTTGGCAGATCGATTTAGTGCCAACTTCACCCCCCCCCCTCACCTCCTGAAGGGCCCATCTCAATGCCAAAAGATTGTCAAATTCCGGTAATCACGGCCACACAGGTAGAAACCACACTCTCCAAAGCTAAGAATACCACATCCATGGGACCTGGTGACATCCCGTGCCGTGTACTACACAAACTATAAAATGAACTGGCACCTCACCTAAGTGTCATGTTTAATCATAGCTTCACCTCAGGCTTTGTGCCCACTGGGTGGTGTACAGCTACAGTTATCCCACTCCACAAGGGGGGATCCACCTTGGATCCCGGGAACTACTGTCCCATCAGTCTGACGAGCATGATCTGCAAAGGCATGGAACGCATTATCATGGAACTTATAAACAAAGACATTGGCAACCTTCAAACACTGGACCCCACCCAGTTTGGGTTCGTGAAGGGACGATCTTGTCTCCTGAACCTGATTGACTTCTTCAAATCAGTCTCCGGAGCTGTGGACGATGGTAAGGCGGTCCACACAGCCTATCTGGACCTCGCCAAGGTTTGCAACACCATCCACCACTCTGGAATCATAGATAAACTTACTAAGCTGGGCATAAATCCCTATGTCACTCGATGGGTTGCCAATTGGCTTACTGACAGAACCCCGACTGTAAAAGTAGCCTACTCCAAATCCAGCTCCAGACAAGTGGAGTACCTCAGGGTTCAGTCCTGGGACCGCTCTTGTTTGGCATCTACTTCTCTGACGTACAGGCCAACACTAAGGGACTCTGGCTAACAAAGTTCGCAGATTACTGCAAACTGGGAGCCATTATTGAATCCCCAAATGATGTGGATATTCTACAAAAGGGCCTTAAAGAAACAGATGCTTGGTGCCAGAGCTATGGGCTCAAGCTTAATGCCAAGAAATGTATAGTTATCCCCTTTGGGAAAAAACATGTACCCATGAATTACCACATAGGTGGCAGTACACTAAACACCGAAAGTGTGATGAGAGACTTAGGGACACAGGTGGACAGTGGTCTCACCTTCGATAACCACATCGCCACAACAGTCAGGAAATTCTTCTGTGTGGCACACCTCATCACTTAGGGCTTTTCATTCAGAAAAAAGGAGGTCATTGTCCCACTGTACTCATCCCTCATTAGACCCATAATAGAGTACAACGCCCCGTTTGGTATGTACCTCACAAGACATCTGCATCAGCTGGAAAGGCCACAGAAATACCTCACTAAAAGAATCACAGGCCTAAAGCAGATGCCCTATGCTGACAGTCTAAAAAAAAAAAAAAAACTCCAACTGTACTCTGTGGCATATCGTCTACTCCGAGGCGATCTCTACTTAACATACAAGGCCATGTCAAACCCTGAGCTGTTGGAGATGCTCCACTTAAAGAAATCCTAATCCCTCAGAGCCACACGTTTCGGGGATCTAAACCTTGTCATCACAATGAACAAAACATGCTGGAGGGATAGGTTCCTGACCCAGAGACTCCCCATACTCTGGAATAGACTGCCCATACATGTCAAGCAGAGCGCCTCCTTGGCCCTCTTCAAAAGGAACCTTGACGATTGGATGGGAGATAGAAAATTCACCCCAGGGATCATGTCAGTCGCCCTGCTAGACAGGGGTTCAGGGAAGTAAATATTGTGGGAAGAAATATCCAGGGAATTATGGCTAGGCTTGTATAGGCCCTAGGGCCGATAGCCTAGTACCAACCTGTGAACCTGACCCAGGAAACCTATACCACGTATTTAAACTTATTATAAACACTAACCATCCAACCCTTTACCATATTCATGGGTGACTTTAATTACCCCACTATTAACTCATGTACGACACCAAACTTACATACACAGAGATTCCTGGATTTTGTAAAAACAAACTCCCTGGACCAGATAGTCAATACACCAACCAGGGGTGCAACGATACTGGATCTGGTCCTCACTAATATCGGAGAGTGCTGCACACTCCCTACTGTAATGCCTTCCCTGGTAAGGTAAGACTACAGAATGGTCTCCTTTGAAGTAAAAACGTAGACCCACAGCTAAACCTGGAAGATTCAGGAAATATTCTAAGGCTAACCTCCTGCTTTTAAGTGACAACCTTCCAAAATTTCAGGCCCCCATAAACCCTGTAAACACCGCTGCCTATGCAGAACAGAAACTCTGTACAGGCATGTTAATAGCTGCATAGAGGCAGCTTTACCCACCAGGAAGAAGTACAGAACTAACTCAAAAAACAAACCACCCTGGTGGAATCACAAAATCATTGGGCTGTATAACAGGAGGAAGAAAGTCATGGCAATATTAGGAGGTGCAGCACCCAGCAGGTTAAAAGCGCTCTCATCAAACTAAACAAACAACTCAGAGGACAAATAGTCTACCAAAGTCAAATTTGAGGCAAGTTGGCCTCCCAGGCCAAGGACACCCACAAAGAATTCTTTAGCTATGTCTGCAATCTCAAAGGCAGTACACAATTGTGTGCAGAGCTCATTGTAAATGAAGCCACCTATACAGAGCCAGAAGACATAGCAAGCCTCCTAGCTGATAAATTTAGCTCCAACTTTACTCTTCTCTCCCCCTCCCCCCCAAACCTTCCCTTGGGAAATATCATCAAATACAACTCCCCCTACTATCACTAGGGAACAGGTCCTTAATGCTGTCTCTAAGACCAAGAACACTACATCAGTGG